>NC_135807.1:105765685-106065685 GCF_964213995.1 Mustelus asterias | reverse complement strand
TATGACATTCCTCAAAAAAATGGCAAGTGTCACATTCTGAGTGAAAGCTGACATGGTTCTCAGGTTACTCAGAGCTGAGCGGGCCACTGCACATGCGCTTATCTCTCAACTGCCCCCAATGGCCAGCCCCAGTCACCCTTCTACCCTCCTCCCCCTCCCACCAATCGCTATGCGGAGAGCACTGCAGCCCCCCCTTCCCCCTGCACCACCACCAATTGGCCTATCCCTGGTCTATCCCTGCCTCCCAGAAGGCCCCCCTCCGGCACGACCCCCTTGGCACTGCCAGGTGCCCAGTGGGCAGTGCCAGGGTTCCAGGCTGGCACTGTCCAAGGGGCACCGCCCTGTCCCCAACCTCCTGGTGTGGCTTCAATGGCCTCTGTCCCCAGCAGCGAGGCCATCACCCCTGGGGAACAGCTTTAATCCCCGCAGGTGGGAACCAACCCCGGTGAGATCGGAGACATTGGCAAGCCCGGACAATACTGTCCTGGGCTTACTAATGAGATTTAAATGTTAATTTAATTATGGCAATCAGCCTCGTGCTGTTTCCTAGCGTTCAGGCTGATTACGCCATAAATTTGGTCTGGGAAAGTCATGACTGGCTGGATGCTGGTTGCGATTCCCGTTTCAGCCCTCCCACCAGTATTTCCTAGCCCACTGCGCTACCCGGGCAGTGCAGGGGGCTGGAAATTGCGCCCCAGGTCTTGTGACAAAAAAAGCAGAAGGGCGGGTTTTGCTTCTGCAAAACAATCTGGCAGGGCGGCGCTGAAGATGTTGGCAAGGCTGGTTCCACATATTGGGGCACCATTTTTGAAGCTCTAAGAAAGGCATTAAAACAACAAGATGAGATGATTGACAGCAAACTTGGAGAATAAGGAAGTTGCAAAAACAAATTGCAAAGTGAAGTTAAGAAGAAGGAGAAATTAATGATGTAGAATAAGCTGAACTCCATAAAAAAGCAACTAGGAAATAAGAACAAGTCCGGTAAAGAATTGAATCGAGAGAACATAAGAAATAGGAGCAGGAGTAGGCCATCTGGCCCTTCGAGCCAGCCCCGCCATTCAACAAGATCATGGCTGATCTGAAGCGAATCAGTTCCACTTACCCGCCTGCTCCCCATATCCCCTAATTCCCTTATCGATCAGAAAACTATCTACCCGTGATTTAAACATATTCAACGAGGAAGCCTCCACCACTTCAATGGGCAGAGAATTCCAGAGATTCACTACCCTCTGAGAGAAGAAGTTCCCCCTCAACTCTGTTCTGAACCGGCCCCCCCTTATTTTGAGGCTGTGCCCTCTAGTTCTGGTTTCCCTTCGAAGTGGAAAGAATCTCTCCACCTCTACCCTATCCAGCCCCTTCATTATCTTATATGTCTCTATAAGATCACCCCTCATCCTTCTAAACTCCAACGAGTACAGACCCAATCTGTTTAATCTCTCCTCATAAGCTACACCCCTCATCTCCGGTATCAACCTGGTGAACCTTCTCTGCACTCCCTCCAAGGCCAATATATCCTTTTGCAAATAAGGGGACCAAAACTGCACACAGTACTCCAGTTGCAGCCTCACCAGTGCCTTGTACAGTTGCAGCAAGACCTCCCTGCTTTTATATTCTATCCCCCTCGCGATAAAGGCCAACATTCCATTTGCCTTCTTGATCACCTGCTGCACCTGCAGACTGAGTTTTTGTGATTCGTGCACAAGGACCCCCAGGTCCTTCTGCACAGTCACACGATGTAATTTTTCTCTATTTAAATAATATTCCAATTTACGATTATTTCTTCCAAAGTGGATAACCTCACATTTGCTAACGTTATATTCCATCTGCCAGATCCTCGCCCAATCGCTCAGCCTATCCAAATCTCTCTGCAGACTTTCCGCGTCCTCCACGCAATTTGCTTTCCCACTCACCTTCGTGTCATCAGCAAACTTGAATACCCTACATTCAGTCCCCTCCTCCAGATCATCTATGTAAATGGTAAACAATTGAGGCCCCAGCACCGATCCCTGCGGCACGCCACTGGTCACCAACTGCCAACCAGAAAAGCACCCATTTATCCCAACTCTCTGCTTCCTGTTAGATAGCCAATCCCCAATCCACGCCAACACCTTACCCCTAACTCCGTGTACCCCAATCTTCTGCAGCAACCTTTTGTGAGGCACCTTATCGAACGCCTTCTGGAAATCTAAAAACACCACATCCACCGGTTCCCCTCTGTCAACCGCACTAGTGACATCTTCATAAAAGTCCAGTAGATTCGTCAAACACGACTTTCCCTTCATGAATCCATGCTGCGTCTGCTTGATCGAACCATTCTTATTCAGGTGCTCTGTTATTTCCTCTTTAATAATGGACTCTAGCATCTTCCCAACTACGGACGTTAAGCTAACCGGCCTGTAGTTACCCGCCTTTTGTCTACTTCCTTTTTTAAACAGCGGCGTAACAGTAGCTGTTTTCCAGTCAGCCGGCACAACCCCAGAGTCCAGCGAATTTTGATAAATTACTACTAACGCACCTGCTATTACCTCAGCCATTTCTTTCAGTACCCTGGGATGCATTCCATCTGGGCCCGGGGACTTGTCTACCTTCAGTCCTATTAGTCTACCAAGCACCACCTCCTTAGTAACAGTAATTGTATTAAGGACCTCCCCTCCCACCAACTCTCGATCTCTAATATTCGGCAAACTATTTGTGTCTTCCACCGTGAAGACCGACACAAAGAACTTATTTAAAGTCTCAGCCATTTCCTCGTTTTCCACTATTAAATCCCCCCTCTCATCTTCCAAGGGTCCAACATTCACTCGAGCCACTCTATTCCTTTTTATATACTTGTAAAAACTTTTACTATCATTTTTTATATTTTGAGCTAGTTTAGTTTCATAATCTATCTTTCCTTTCTTAATCGCTTTCTTAGTCGTTCTTTGTTTTTCTTTAAAGCTTTCCCAATCCACTAATTCTCCACTATTTTTGGCCACTCTGTACGCATCTGATTTTATTTTAATACTCTCCTTTATTTCCTTCATTATCCACGTCCGGTTATCCTTTTTCTTACAGTCCTTCTTTATCACCGGAATATATTTTTGCTGAGTACTTAAAAAAATCTCCTTAAAAATCCTCCACTGTTCCTCAGCTGTCCTACCTACCAGTCTGCTCGCCCAGTCTACATTAGCCAATTCCACCCTCATCCTATCGTACTCCCCTCTGTTCAAGCAGAGGACACTGGTTTGGGACCCTACTTTCTCACCCTCCATCTGTATCAGAAATTCCACCATATAATGATCACTCATCCCAAGAGGATCCTTCACAAGAAGATCCTTAATCCAAGGACAAAATTCAAACAGGGCTATAGAGAAAAATATTGGGAGAGAGACAAACAGTGTTAAAAAGATAAGCTTAAAGGCGCTGTGCCTTAATGCCTGGAGCATTTGCAATAAAGTGGATGAACAATGAAAAGTACAGCGCAGGAACAGGCCCTTCGGCCCTTCAAGCCTGCACCGACCATGCTCTCCAACTGAACTAAAACCCCCTATCCTTCCGGGGACCATCCTATTCATGTATTTCTCCAGACACTCCTTAAAAGTCACTACCATATCTGCTTCCACTACCTCCCCCGGCAACGAGTTCCAGGCACCCACCACCCTCTGTGTAAAAAATCTGCCTCGTACATCTCCTTTAAACCTTGCCCCTCGCACCTTAAACCTGTGCCCCTAGTAATTGACTCTTCCACCCTGGGAAAAAGCTTCTGACTATCCACTCTGTCCATGCCTCTCATAACCTTGTAGACTTCTATCAGGTCGCCCTTCAACCTCCGTCGTTCCAGTGAAAACAAACCAAGATTTTCCAATCTCTCCTCATAGCTAATGCCCTCCATACCAGGCAACATCCTGGTAAATCTTTTCTGTACCCTCTCCAAATCCTTCTGGCAGTGTGGTGACCAGAATTGAACACTATATTCCAAGTGCGGCCGAACTAAGGTTCTATAAAGCTGCAACATGACTTGCCAATTTTTAAACTCAATGCCCCAGCCGATGAAGGCAAGCATGCCGTATGCCTTCTTGACGACCTTCTCCACCTGCATTGCCACTCTCTGTGACCTGTGTACCTGTACACCCAGGTCACTTTGCCTATCAATACTCTTAAGGGTTCTGCCATTTACTACATATTTCCTATTTGTATTAGACCTTCCAAAATGCATTACCTCACATTTGTCCGGATTAAACTCCATCTGCCACCTCTCCGCCCAAGTCTCCAACTGATCTATATCCTCTGATGGTCCTCATTGCTATCTGCAAATCCACCAACCTTTGTGTCGTCTGCAAGCTTACTAATCAATCCAGTTACATTTTCCTTCAAATCATTTATATATTGGCCAGATGGGATATATCCTAGGATTCTTTGGGAGGCAAGGGGTGAGATTGCAGAGTCTTTGGCTTTGATCTTTGGGTCCTCACTGTCCACGGGGATAGTGCCAGAGGACTGGAGAGTGGCGAATGTTGTTCCTCTGTTCAAGAAAGGAAATAGGATTGACCCTGGTAATTATAGGCCGGTTACTCTTACTTCGGTGGTCGGTAAGTTAATGGAAAAGGTCCTGAGGGATAGGATTTATGACCATTTGGAAAGATGCAGCTTAATCCGGGATAGTCAACACGGATTTGTGAAGGGTAAGTCTTGCCTCACAAATTTGATTGAATTCTTTGAGGAGGTAACTAAGTGTGTAGATGAAGGTAGAGCAGTTAATGGATTTTAGTAAGGCGTTTGATAAGGTTCCCCATGGTCGGCTCATGGAGAAAGTAAGGAGATGTGGGATGGAGGGAAATTTGGCCGATTGGATAAGTAACTGGCTATCTCATAGAAGTGGAGATGCCGGCGTTGGACTGGGGTGAACACAGTAAGAAGGAGACAGTAAGAGCACATTTCTACTCCATCTGACGAAGGAGCAGCGCTCTGAAAGCTTATGGTATTTGTTACTAAATAAACCTGTTGGACTTTAACCTGGTGTTGTGAGACTTCTTACTATCTCATAGAAGGTGGTGGTGGATGGAAAATTTTCAGACTGGAGACCAGTTACCAGCGGTGTACCACAGGGATCAGTGCTGGGTCTTCTGCTATTTGTGATTTTTATCAATGACTTGGAGGAGGGGGCTGAAGGGTGGGTCAGTAAATTTGCCGATGACACCAATATTGGTGGAGTAGTGGATGAGGTGGAGGGCTGTTGTAGGCTGCAAAGGGACATTGATAGGATGCAGAGCTGGGCCGAAAAATGGCAGATGGAGTTTAACACTGATAAGTGCGAGATGATTCATTTTGGTAGGACAAATTTGAATGCGGATTACAGGGTCAACGGCAGGGTTCTGAGGAATGTGGAGGAACAGAGAGATCTTGGGGTTCATAGCCACAGATCTCTGAAGATTGCCACTCAAGTGGATAGAGCCATGAAGAAGGCCTATAGTGTGTTAGCGTTTATTAACAGGGGGTTTGAGTTTAAGAGCCGTGGGATTATGCTGCAACTGTACAGGACCTTGGTGAGACCACATTTGGAATATTGTGTGCAGTTCTGGTCACCTCACTATAAGAAGGATGTGGAAGCATTGGAGAGAGTGCAGAGGAGATTTACCAGGATGCTGCCTGGTTTGGAGGGTAGGTCATGGAATCATAGAAACCCTACAGTACAGAAAGAGGCCATTCGGCCCATCGAGTCTGCACCGACCACAATCCCACCCAGGCCCTACCCCCATGTATTTTTACCCACTAATCCCTCTAACCTACACATCTCAGGACACTAGGGGGCAATTTTAGCATCGCCAATCAACCTCACCCGCACATCTTTGGACTGTTGGAGGAAACCGGAGCACCCGGAGGAAAGCCACGCAGACACGAGGAGAATGTGCAAACTCCACAAAGACAGTGACCCAAGCCGGGAATCGAACCCAGGTCCCTGGAACTGTGAAGCAGCAGTGCTAACCACTGTGCTACCGTGCCGCCCTTATGAGGAAAGGTTGAGGGAGCTAGGGCTTTTCTCTTTAGAGCGGAGGAGGATGAGAGGCGACTTAATAGAGGTTAATAAGATGATGAGGGGGATAGATAAAGTGGACATTCAGAGACTATTTCCTCAGGTGGATGTAGCTGTTACTAGGGGGCATAACTATAAGGTTCATGGTGGGAGATATAGGAGGGATGTCTGAGGTAGGTTCTTTACTCGGAGAGTGGTTGGGGTGTGGAATGGACTGCCTGCAGTGATAGTGGAGTCGGACACTTTAGGAACTTTCAAGCGGTTATTGGATAGGCACATGGAGCACACCAGAATGATAGGGAGTGGGATAGCTTGATCTTGGTTTCGGACTAAGCATCGTGGGCCGAAGGGCCTGTACTGTGCTGTACTGTTCTATGTTCTAATATATATTACAAACAGGAAAAGGTCCCAGCACTGATCCCTGAGGGACACCACTTGTCACAGCCCTCCATTCAGAAACTCACCCTTCCACTATTACCCTCTGTCTTCTTTGACCGAGTAAGAAGTCTAACAACACCAGGTTAAAGTCCAACAGGTTTATTTGGTAGCAAACGTCACTAGCTTTCGGAGCGTGCTGCTCCTTCGTCAGATGCTACCCAATAAACCTGTTGGACTTTAACCTGGTGTTATTAGACTTCTTACTGTGTTTACCCCAGTCCAACGCCGGCATCTCCACTTCTTTGACTGAGCCAGTTTTGTATTCACGTAGCCAGCTCACCTCTGATCCCATGCGACTTCACTTTCTGCACTAGTCTGCCATGCGGGACCTTGAAAAAGGCCTTACTGAAGTCCATGTGGATAACATCCACTGCCCTACCGTCATCAATCATCTTCATCACTTCCTTGAAAAACTCGATGAAGTCCGTGAGACAAGACCTCCCCTTCACAAAACCATGTTGCCTCTCACTAATACGTCCACTTATTTCCAAATGGGAATAATTCCAGTCTCGAAGAATCCTCTCCAATAATTTCCCTACCACTGAGGTAAAGCTCACTGGCCTGTAATTACCAGGATTATTCTTGCAAACCTTCTTAAACAAAGGAACAACATTGGCTGTTCTCCAATCCTCTGGGACCTTCCCTGTAGCAGAAACTGATAGCCAAGTTCCGCACACATGAGGACGGCCTAAACCGGGATGTTGGATTTATGTCACATTATCAGTAACCCCCACAGCTTGCCTCCTGGACTTGCAGAATTTCACTAGCTGTTCTGTCTGGAGACAATACACATCTCTTTAACCTGTGTTGAATGCTCCCTCCACCCACATTGTGTGTACATTTAAGACCTGGCTGGCTGTAGAGATTTGCATTCTAATCAGTATTCTGTAATTTGATTTCTGTGTCTGTTTGCACTGTTTGAGAACAGATATCCACTCCATCTGACGAAGGAGCAGTGCTCCGAAAGCTTATGGTATTTGCTACCAAATAAACCTGTTGGACTTTAACCTGGTGTTGTGAGACTTCTTACTGTGCTTACCCCAGTCCAACGCCGGCATCTCCACATCATGACCTTCCCTGTAGCCAGTGAGGATACAAAGATTTCTCTCAAGGCCCCAGCAATTTCCTCCCTTGCCTCTCTCAGTATTCTGGGGTATATCCCATCAGGCCCTGGGGACTTGTCTACCTTAATGTTTCTCAAGAACCCCAATACTTCCTTTTTGATCTCAACATGACTCAAACTATCTACACACCCTTTCCCATACTCATCATCCACCAAGTCCTTCTCTTTGGTGAATGCTGACGCAAAGTATTCATTTAACACCTCGCCCATTTCCTCTGGCTCCACACATAGATTCCCTCCCTTGTCCTTGAGTGGGCCAACCCTCTTCCTGGCTACCCTCTTGCTCTTTATATATGTATAAAAAGCCTTGGGATTTTCCTTAATCCTGTTGGCCAAGGCTTTTTCGTGACCTCTTTTAGCCCTCCTTACTCCTTGTTTATGTTTCTTCTACTTTGCCCCTCGCACTAATCGCACAGATAGGTGTAAATGGGTATGATATAATTGGGATTACGGAGACATGGCTGCAGGGTGACCAGGGTATTCAGTATTTAGGAAGGACAGGCATAAAGGCACAGGTGGTGGAGTGGCTGGTTAAAGGGGAAATTAACACAAGTGAGAAAGGATATTAACACTGACAAGTCTGTACGGATAGAGTTGAGAAATACCAAGGAGGAAAAAACATTAGTGGGTGTCAAATATAGATCCCCAACCTGCAGTAGTGATCTTAGAAATGGCATTAAACACAAAATTAGAGATGACTGTGATAAGGGAATATAGGTGATCATGGGTGATTTTAATCTGCACATAGATTGGGCAAATCAAATTAGCCACAGTGCCGTGGAGGAGGAATTCCTGGAATGTTAATGGAATGGTTTTCTTGACCAATATGTAGAGGAACCAACTAACGAGCAGGCCATTTTAGACTGGGTACTGTGTAATGAGCAGGGAATCACTGCCAATCTAGCTGTGTGAGACCCCTTGGGGGTGAGTGACCATAACATGATAGAATTTTTTATTAAGATGGAGAGTGAAGTAGTTGATTTGGAGATTAGGGTGCTGAATGTTAACGAAGGAAACTATGAAGATATGAGGCGTGAGTTGGCCTTGATAGATTGGGAAGATTACTTAAAAGGATGATGTGGAGATGCCAGCGTTGGACTGGGGTGGGCACAGTAAGAAATCTCACAACACTAGGTTAAAATCCAACAGGTTTATTTGGATTTTAATAGTTTATACCCTGGTTTAATAGTCTGTGTCTATATATGCCCTGTTTGTGAACCCAACTCTCCATTTGCCTGATGAAGGAGAAACATCTGAAAGCTCGTGATACCAAATAAACCTGTTGGACTTTAACCTGGTATTGTGAGACTTCTTATTGTGCATACCCTAGTCTGACACCGGCATCTCCACATCATGGCTACCAAAGACACCGCAAACTCCTGGCTCAAAGTGGAGAGGATCTCCAAGAGGATCGTGCATATCGACATAGACATCAAGTTTCCACAAAGATGCGAGAATTGTCCTGGCTTGAGTCAATTCACACCTCTTTAACCTGTGCTTATCCCTCCCTCCACTCGCATTGTCTGTATCTGTAAAAACTTGATTACCTGTAAAAACTCACATTCCAACCATTATCTTGCAATTGAGTCTATGTCTATATATGCCCTGTTGTGAACCCAACTCTCCACTGTGGGAAAAATGCCACTTGTGAGTCAGACTTGACAGTTTCAACAATACAGTTTTATTAAACGAAGCTTCGTGGAGAAAAGGCACTAACCAGCAGCAAAACCTTCTCTCAATGAGACAATAGGAGCGGTCCATTTTTATACCCTTTACACAATAGATGGACTGGACATCTAGCCATTATCACATCGTTGTAATCAAGTAGGTGATCGATCGTTAAACACATCGTTATGGACAAATAAGACAGATACAGACATAAGCATGTTAACATTGCATTGTTCTTTGAATGGATACATTTCCTACGTCAGTGACTATCAATGACTTTAGTTTTGGTCTATTCATACAGTAGTTTACAGTAATTGGTTTACCTACATTTTGTATTCCCGATCCCACCTGTAGCTAATCTCTTTACCAGACCCTTTTGTCCCTATTTCCACTGGCTTCCTGCAGTATCTAATTCCTGCATATTTTAATTTACAAGTAGTTGTCTGAGTGTCTTTAATCCTAAGTAATTGTCTGGGCTAAGAGTCAGTGTCCGTTTAATGTCTCTTTCCCAGGTGACTGTTTGTGTGCCAGGCCACCATTTTATGTATATCCATCTGTATATTTTTCCTCCTTCATTAGAGTAGACCATTTCGGACAGAGATGAGACATTTCTTCACCCGAAGTGTGGTGAGCCTGTGGAATTCATTACCAGAGGAAGTAGTTGATACCAAAACATTGGATGTATTCAAGAGGCGGCTGGATATAGCACTTGGGGCGAATGGGTTCAAAGGTTATGGGGAGAAAGCAGGATTAGGCCATTGAGTTCGACGATCAGCCATGATCGTGATGAATGGCGGAGCAGGCTCGAAGGGCCAAATGGCCTCCTCCTGTTCCTATCTTCTATGTTTCTATGAATAAGAACTTGGGAAGAAAGCTTGGCAATGAGAAATTAACTGAAGAGGTAAAAAGGCTGAAGTTGACAGTAGAAACAGCAATTCAGCCAGAGAAGGACACTGAGACTGGCTGAATCTTGTGCCAGAACAAGATTACTGAAATGGTCACACTAATAGAGCAGCACGAGAACCAACCTTATAAAATTGTCGATGAAAGGATGATGAATTGAAATCCTGGAAAGAAAATAAACTTTATCATACAACCTAAGTCCCAGAAACAGAGTACCACAACCATTCCTTCACACTTGATAGCCCAAATTTGTGAATGAACTGTCAAGAAATAATTCTGATGATATGTGCCTGTATATATTATAATGCAAGGTGTCGATGATTGGGGGCGAGTTAGAGAAGTGCCAACTTCAAACTGGGATGGGAGTGGGACCCCTCAGATCTCCATGGTGGGCTGGGGGTGAGGTTGCGTGGTGGGGGGGAGGGAGGGAGGATTATTCACCTTCTGTTTGGGATTCCCTTTAAAAATGGCACTCCAATCTCTGAACAGCTGAGTTTTGCAGGCATGTTGAGGCCCCGCCCCCTTGTATGATGGCATGAAACATGCCCCCTTCATTTTTTTTTGACAGTGTCCTAAGATATGAAGAAAAAACTGATTGGTTTCACGGAGAGAATCACATCGGTTTTCTCACCGGAAACAACAGTTATTTTTTGGGAAAATTCCGGCCTACATTTTGAACTGTACATTATTAAAGCCAACCAATAAAAGTGTTTATCTTTAAACACACACCCCTCAAGGTCTCATCAATGAGCCATCACCATATCATTACTTCAGTAGTGGATCAAGCTAGATCGCCAGAACACCCTGCTGCCATCAGACTTTTGAATGGACCTACCTCGCATTAAGTTGATCTTTCTCTAACCCGAGCTATGACTGTAACACTACATTCTGCACTCTCTCGTTTCTATCTCAATGAACGGTATGCTTCGTATAGTGTGCAAGAAACAATACTTTTCACTGTATACTAATACATGTGACAATAATAAATCAAATCCTCTTACACAGGAGACATGTAGGGAGCTAGGTGCTGCTGTTTTCGTATTAATAAATCCCTTTTGTATTCACAAATGAAGTTTGTGAAACTGCATCATTACAGTTGCTTTACTGCTATTTGTTTGCTGGGCATAGAAAGTATCCAACAACTTGTAATTTGAATTTATAATCTAACACTTCATTTCTAAGCCAGTTGTACAAAATATCGAGTATTGAGGTGCAAGATATGTCACCTTCATTCAATGAATATTAGAAAGTCAACCTTCGTTGTGGTATAATAGTCATAATAGACATCTTCTTGATTCTCTTCCCTCACCTGGAGGCATGTGAGGCAGACAGAGCACATACTTTCATCTGTTTCTATAGCTAGTTTCTGCTGGAACAGGTCACCAGCCTGTCACCAGAGGCGACATAGCCTGAGGGGCTCCACTCCACATCAAGCACGACCAAGAGACTCTCCCCACCTTACCACCTGCCATTGGTGTATTGGAAGGATTTACCGTCAGTGGTCATTGGGTCTTGGAGTGGGACTTGAACTTGGAACTTATGGCCCAGAGGCAGGAATGCTATCTGCTGTGGCTCAAGGCCTCCATAATAGGTAATTAATGCATGCATAAATTTTGGATCATGAGGTGATCCTGAAGTACTTTAATATTTACCAATAATGACTAAACCTCTCGCAGTATTAATCATATGGCAATTATTCCTCACTTGGGATGGTTAAGAAGGAGTTGGGTCTGGTCAAGGGGGAGGGCTGCAGGTAGGTGCTCTAACTCAGGAGAAAATTGGGTCTCACAACTTTACAGCAGATGTAATATAGCCAATTTTGATGTTATTCTGTGATTTGATGTGGGTTCGAAGATGAAAATACAAGTGTAAGCTGAAATGTAGAGATTGAGGAGAGTGGATAACAACACCTTGCATTTATTTAGTGGTTATACCATGAAGTAAACATATGGTGATTCACAGAAACTTATGGGAACAAAAAAGCCAAAGTATACTGTGGGAAAATATGAGATCATTCAATTTGGACAAGAGAGATAAATTAGGGTATTTTCTAAATGATGGGTGACCAAGAACTGTAGAGGAGTTAAGAGCTTTGGGACTTTAAATTCCAATTATATTACTTTCTTTTCAAAATTCACTTGATATTTCCTCAAAATCTCAAAAGATGGAGTGTTTAATTCCATTCAGGCACATATTGCAAATCAAGACAGTCAACGTTAATTTAAGACAGAAGCAAATACAACCAAGGCAACATTTACATTAGTTTCGAATCTGCAGTTTTGGAATCCCAAAGTACTGTACCATTAGAAGTAAAAGAGACTGCTTATGTGCATTGTGTAATTAAACGTGCTTCTGATTAGACCGTCTGTCCCTCACCTTTATTTTATTTGCTATTTTTCAAGCAGCCAATTCGTATATTTCAAAGGTAGTAAAGAAGGCTGTGATTACTTGGGAAGAAGCACCAGGGCATTATTCCATTGCAATCTGCTTAAAATTTGCAGTGTACTCAGTTTTGCACTGTAAATGCACTGAGCAGGTCAACATTCTTGTCCTTGATTCCGGGGATAGAACATAGAACATTACAGCACAGTACAGGCCCTTCGGCCCTCGATGTTGCGCCGACCAGTGAAACCAATCTAAAGCCCATCGAACCTACACTATTCCAATATCATCCATATGTTTATCCAATGACCATTTAAATGCCCTTAACATTGGCGAGTCCACTACTGCTGCAGGCAGGGCATTCCACGCCCTTACTACTCTCTGAGTGAAGAACCTACCTCTGATATCTGTCCTATATCTATCACCCCTCAATTTAAGGCTATGTCCCCTCGTGCTAGCTATCACCATCTGAGGAAAAAGGCTCTCACTATCCACCCTATCTAATCCTCTGATCATCTTGTATGCCTCTATTAAGTCACCTCTTAACCTTCTCCTCTCTAACGAAAACAACCTCAAGTCCCTCAGCCTTTCCTCATAAGACCTTCCCACCATACCAGGCAACATCCTAGTAAATCTCCTCTGCACCCTTTCCAATGCTTCCACATCCTTCCTATAATGCGGTGACCAGAACTGTACAGAATACTCCAAGTGCGGCCGCACCAGAGTTTTGTACAGCTGCAACATGACCTCCTGGCTCCGAAACTCAATCCCTCTACCAATAAAAGCTAACACTCCGTACGCCTTCTTAACAACCCTATCAACCTGGCTGCCAACTTCCAGGGATCTATGCACATGGACACCGAGATCTCTCTGTTCATCCATACTACCAAGTCACAAGTCGTGGTACACATTGGTACCAACGACATAGGTAAGAGAAGGGACGGGGATTTAAAACAGAAATTTCGGGAGCTGGGCTGGAAGCTGAAAGCCAAGACAAAACATGTGGTCAGCTCTGGTACGTTACCGGTGCCACGTGATAGCGAGTTGAGGAACAGGGAGGGAGTGCAGTTAAACATGTGGTTGCAGGGATGGTGTAGGAGGGAGGGTTTCAGATACGTGGATAATTGGAACACATTCTGAGGAAGGTGGGACCTGTACAAACAGGACGGGGTACACCTGAACCAGAGGGGCACCAATATCCTGGGAGGGAAATTTGCTACGTCTCTTCAGGGGGGTTTAAACTAATTTGTCAGGGGAGTGGGAAAAGGAGTTGTAGTCCAGAAGTCAGTGTTGAGGGTGGTGAGGTATTGGGGAAGGTATCAAGGTCAAGGGTGGGTACCGGTAGACAGGAAGGTGGGTTGAAGTGTGTCTACTTCAATGCAAGGAGCATCCGGAACAAAGTAGATGAACTTGGGGCGTGGATTGGTACTTGGGACTACGATGTTGTGGCCATTACGGAGACATGGGTAGAACAAGGACAGGAATGGTTGTTGGACGTTCCGGGGTTCCGATGTTTCAGTAAGTGTAGGGAAGCTGGTAAAAGAGGTGGAGGAGTGGCATTGTTAATCAAGGATAGTCTAACGGCTGCGGAAAGGCACTTCGAGGGGGATCTGCACACTGAGGTAATATGGGCTGAAGTTAGAAATAGGAAAGGAGCGATCACGTTGTTAGGAGTTTACTATAGGCCCCCAAATAGTAATAGAGATGTGGAGGAAGAAATTGCTAAGCAAATTATGGATATGTGTGGGGGTCACAGGGTAGTTGTCATGGGGGACTTTAACTTTCCAAATATTGATTGGAACCTTTGTAGGTCGAATAGTTCGGATGGGGCAGTTTTTGTACAGTGTGTACAGGAGGGTTTCTTGACACAATATGTGGATAGGCCGACAAGAGGTGAGGCCACGTTGGATTGGTACTGGGAAATGAACCGGGCCAAGTGTTAGATTTGGTTGTGGGAGAGCACTTTGGAGATAGTGACCACAATTCGGTGTCTTTTGTTATTGCAATGGAGAGGGATAGGGCCGTACGGCAGGGCAAGGTTTACAATTGGGGGAGAGGTAATTATGATGCGATTAGGCAAGAATTAGGGGGCATAAGATGGGAACAGAAACTGTCAGGGAAAGGCACTAATGAAAAGTGGAACTTTTTCAAGGAACAAATACTGGGTGTCCTTGATAGGTATGTCCCTGTCAGGCAGGGAGGAAATGGCCGAGTGAGGGAACCATGGTTCACGAAAGAGGTGGAATGTCTTGTGAAAAGGAAGAGGGAAGCTTATGTAGGGATGAGGAAACAAGGTTCAGATGGCTCGATTGAGGGTTACAAGTTAGCAAGGAACACGCTGAAAAAGGGGCTTAGGAGAGCTAGGAGGGGACATGAGAAGTCCTTGGCGGGTCGGATCAAGGAAAACCCCAAGGCTTTTTACTCTTATGTGAGGAATAAAAGAATGACCAGGGTGAGGTTAGGGCCGGTCAAGGACAGTAGTGGGAACCTGTGTATGGAGTCAGTAGAGATAGGCGAGGTGATGAATGAATACTTTTCTTCAGTGTTCACCAAGGAGAGGGGCCATGTTTTTGAGGAAGAGAAGGTGTTACAGGCTAATAGGCTGGAGGAAATAGATGTTCGGAGGGAGGATGTCCTGGCAGTTTTGAATAGACTGAAGGTCGATAAGTCCCCTGGGCCTGATGAAATATATCCTAGGATTCTTTGGGAGGCAAGGGATGAGATTGCAGAGCCTTTGGCTTTGATCTTTAGGTCCTCACTGTCCACGGGGATGGTGCCAGAGGACTGGAGAAAGGCGAATGTTGTTCCTCTGTTTAAGAAAGGGAATAGAAATGACCCTGGTAATTATAGACCGGTTAGTCTTACTTCGGTGGTTGGTAAATTGATGGAAAAGGTCCTTAGGGATGGGATTTACGACCATTTAGAAAGATGCGGATTAATCCGGGATAGTCAGCACGGATTCGTGAAGGGGAAGTCGTGCCTCACAAATTTGATTGAATTTTTTGAGGAGGTAACTAAGTGTGTTGATGAAGGTAGGGCAGTTGATGTCATATACATGGATTTTAGTAAGGCGTTTGATAAGGCCCCCCATGGTCGGCTTATGATGAAAGTGAGGAGGTGTGGGATAGAGGGAAAGTTGGCCGATTGGATAGGTAACTGGCTGTCTGATCGAAGACAGAGGGTGGTGGTGGATGGAAAATTTTCGGATTGGAGGCAGGTTGCTAGCGGAGTGTCGCAGGGATCAGTGCTTGGTCCTCTGCTCTTTGTGATTTTTATTAATGACTTGGAGGAGGGGGCTGAAGGGTGGATCAGTAAATTTGCTGATGACACCAAGATTGGTGGAGTAGTGGATGAGGTGGAGTCTGTTGGCAGGCAAAGGGACGGTTGGCAAATGGGGGGCTTTCAAAAGTGTGTTAACCAGAGTTCAGAAGAAGCATATTTCTTTTAGAGTGAAGAGCAAGGCTGGTAGGAGTAGAGAACCCTGGATGACTCGGGATACTGAGGCCCTGGTCCAGAAGAAGAAGCAGGAGGCATGCAACAGTCGAAGGCAGCTGGGATCAAGTGGATTCCTTGAAGAGTATAGAGGGTGTAGGAGTAGAGTTAAGAGAGAAATCAGGAAGGCAAAAAGGGGACACGACGTTGCTTTGGCAGATAAGGCAAAGGAGAATCCAAAGAGCTTCTACAAATACATAACATAGAGCTGTGAAGAAGGCCTATAGTGTGTTAGCTTTTATTAACAGGGGGTTTGAGTTTAAGAGCCGTGGGGTTATGCTGCAACTGTACAGGACCTTGGTGAGACCACATTTGGAATATTGTGTGCAGTTCTGGTCACCTCACTATAAGAAGGATGTGGAAGCGCTGGAAAGAGTGCAGAGGAGATTTACCAGGATGCTGCCTGGTTTGGAGGGTAGGTCTTATGAGGAAAGGTTGAGGGAGCTAGGGCTGTTCTCTCTGGAGCGGAGGAGGCTGAGGGGAGACTTAATAGAGGTTTATAAAATGATGAAGGGGATAGATAGAGTGAACGTTCAAAGACTATTTCTTCGGGTGGATGGAGCTATTACAAGGGGGCATAACTATAGGGTTCGTGGTGGGAGATATAGGCAGGATATCAGAGGTAGGTTCTTTACGCAGAGAGTGGTTGGGGTGTGGAATGGACTGCCTGCAGTGATAGTGGAGTCAGACACTTTAGGAACATTTAAGCGGTTATTGGATAGGCACATGGTGCACACCAGGATGATAGGGAGTGGGATAGCTTGATCTTGGTTTCAAATGAAGCTCGGCACAACATCGTGGGCCGAAGGGCCTGTTCTGTGCTGTACTGTTCTATGTTCTATCTTACCATTAGCCTGAGTACTGACTCTGTAATCCTGTTACTCCTTCCAAAGTGAATCACCTCACACTTTTCTGCATTGAACTCCATTTGCCACCTCTCAGCCCAGCTCTGCAGCTTATCTATGTCCCTCTGTAACCTGCAACAACCTTCCGCACTGTCCACAACTCCACCGACTTTAGTGTCATCCGCAAATTTACTAACCCATCCTTCTACGCCCTCATCCAGGTCATTTATAAAAATGACAAACAGCAGTGGCCCCAAAACAGACCCTTGCGGTACACCACTAGTAACTGAACTCCAGGATGAACATTTCCCATCAACCACCACCCTCTGTCTTCTTACAGCTAGCCAATTTCTGGTCCAAACCACTAAATCACCCTCAATCCCATTCCTCCGTATCTTCTGCAATAGCTTACCCGGGGGAACCTTATCAAACGCTTTACTGAAATCCATATACACCACATCAACTGCTTTACCCTCATCCACCTCTTTGGTCACCTTCTCAAAGAACTCAATAAGGTTTGTGAGGCACGACTTACCCTTCACAAAACCGTGTTGACTATCCCTAATCAAATTATTATTTTCTAGATGATTATAAATCCTATCTCTTATAATCCTTTCCAAAACTTTGCCCACAACAGAAGTAAGGCTCACTGGTCTATAATTACCAGGGTTGTCTCTACTCCCCTTCTTGAACATTTGCTATCCTCCAGTCTTCTGGCACTATTCCCGTTGACAATGACGACATAAAGATCAAAGTCAAAGGCTCTGCAATCTCCTCCCTAGCCTCCCAGAGAATCCTGGGATATATCCCATCCGGCCCACAGTACTTATCTATTTTCATACTTTCCAGAATTGTTAACACCTCCTCCTTATGAACCTCAATCCCGTCTAGTCCAGTAGCCTGTATCTCAGTATTCTCCTCAACAACATTGTCTTTTTCCTGCGTGAATACTGACAAAAAGTATTCATTTAGCGCCTCTCCTATCTCTTCAGGCTCCACGCACAACTTCCCACTACTGTCCTTGACTGACCCTAACCTTACCCTAGTCATTCTTTTATTCCTGACATACCTATGGAAGGCTTTAGGGTTTTCCTTGATCCTACCTGCCAAAGACTTCTCATGTCTCCTCTTGGCTCTTCTTAATTCTCTCTTTAGATCCTTCCTGGCAAACTTGTAATTCTCAAGTGCCCTAACTGAGCCTTCATGTCTCATCATTACATAAGTCTCCTTCTTCCTCTTCACAAGAGATTCAACTTCTTTCGTAAACCACGGTTCCCTCACTCGACCACTTCCTCCCTGCCTGACCGGTACATACTTATCAAGGACACCCAGTCGCTGTTCCTTGAACAAGCTCCACATTTCAATTGTGCCCATCCCCTGCAGTTTCCTTCTCCAACCTATGCATCCTAAATCTCGCCTAATCGCATCATAATTTTCTTTCCCCCAGCTATAACTCTTGCCCTTCGGTATATACCTATCCCTTTCCATCGCTAAAGTAAACGTAACTGAATTGTGGTCACTATCACCAAAGTGCTCCCCTACCACCAAATCTAACACCTGGTCTGGTTCATTACCCAGTACCAAATCCAATGTGGCTTCGCCTCTTGTTGGCCTATCTGCACACTGTGTCAGGAAACCCTCCTGCACACATTGGACAAAAACTGACCCATCTAAAGTACTCGAACTATAGTTTTTCGAGTCAATATTTGCAAAGTTAAAGTCCCCCATAGCAACTACCCTGTTACTTTCGCTCCTATCCAGAATCATCTTTGCAATCCTTTCCTCTACATCTCTGGAACTTTTTGGAGGCCTATAGAAAACTCCCAACAGGGTGACCTCTCCTTTCCTGTTTCTAACCTCAGCCAATAGTACCTCAGTAGACGAGTCCTCATCAAACGTCCTTTCTGCCACCATAATACTATCCTTGACTAACAATGCCACACCTCCACCTCTTTTACCACCTTCCCTGCTCTTACTGAAACATCTAAACCCCGGAACCTGCAACAACCATTCCTGCAAGTTTACCCACCTTATTCCGGATGCTCCTGGCGTTGAAGTATACGCACTTCAAACCACATTCCTGCCTGCCAGTACACTCCTGCGACGCTGAAACATTATCCATGACCTCACTACTCTCAACCTTCAGGTTCCCATCCCCCTGCTGAATTAGTTTAAACCCTCCCGAAGCGCATTAGCAAATTTCCCCCCCAGGATATTGGTACCCCTCTGGTTCAGGTGTAGACCATCCCGTTTGTAGAGGTCCCACTTACCCCTGAATGAGCCCCAATTGTCCAGGTATCTGAATCCCTCCCTCCTGCATCATCCCTGTAGCCACGTGTTCAATTGCTCTCTCTCCCTATTGCTCTCCTCACTATCACGTGGCACGGGTAACAAACCAGAGATCGCAGCTCTATATGTTCTAGCCCTAAACTTCCACCCTAACTTCCTGAATTTCTACCTTACATCCCCATCCCTTTTCCTACCTATGTCTTGGGTGCGTATGTGAACCACGACTTGGGGCTGGTCCCCCTCCCCCTTAAGGATCCCGAAAACACGATCCGAGACATCACGGACCCTGGTACCTGGGAGGCAACACACCAACCGCGAGTCCCTCTCGCTCCCACAGAATCTCCTATCTATCCCCCTAACTATGGAGTCCCCAATAACTAATGCTCTACTCCTCTCCCCCCTTCCCTTCTCAGCAACAAGGACAGACTCTGTGCCAGAGACCTGTACCCCATGGCTTACCCCTGTTAAGTCCCCCCAACCCCCTCAACAGTATCCAAAATGGAATACTTGTTATACAGAGGAACAGGGGATCCAGGGGATCGCTGCTCTGACTGCTTCTTACCCCTTCGAGCCGTCACCCACGTATCATAATTTCTAGGAGTAGCTACCTCCCTGCAGCTTCTATCTATAGCTGCCTCTGCCTCCCGAATGATCCTGAGTTCATCCAGTTCCAGCTTCAGATCCCTAACATGGTCTACAAGGAGCTGGAATTGGGTGCACTTCCTGCAGGTGTACTCAGCTGGGACACTGGTGTCCCTCACCTCAAACATCCCACAGGAGGAACGTTGCACTGCCTGCACTGACATCCCTGCTAACTTCCCTGACTGAGAAACGAAAGAGAGAGAAAAAAAAGCTCACCTGCTCTCACTCCGAGTCTTTTTGTTAGGTTAGAGGAGGGGGGAGGGTGGGGGACTCTACACGTGTAGAGTCTCGGGTTACCTCCCCGTTCAAATTTATTGGTCACAAAAAACCTTCCCAGGCCTCCCCGTGGCCTACCTCCCCTGTTTAACTGAAAAAGAAACTGCTAAAAAGTAAGGTAAAAAAAAATCACTCTTACCCTCAGCTACTACTGACACGAATCGCTCCCTCTCTACTTTGCTCTGGTGGAACAATGAAGGGGTTGACATATGAGGAGAGATTAAGGGGGATGAAGGGGTTGACATATGAGGAGAGATTAAACAGTTTGGGCTTATACTCGCTGGGGTTGAGAGGGGATCTGATCGAGGTATATAAAATTTTAAAAGGGATTGATAAAGTAAATGTAGACCAAATGTTTCCTCTTATGGGGCAATCTAGAACAAGAGGTCATAGCTATAGGTTGAGAGATGGCAGATTTAAAACTGAGGTGAAGAGGAATTACTTCTCGCAGAGGGTGGTGAATTTGTGGATCTTGCTGTTCCATATGCGGTGGAGTCTGATTTATGAAATGGTTTCATTCCTCCATTGTTTTGTTTCTTAAAGACTTGATTAGTTGTAAGTATTCGCATTCCAACCATTATTCATGTAAATTGAGTTTGTGTCTTTATATGCTCTGTTTGTGAACAGAATCCCCACTCACCTGAAGAAGGGGCTTGCAGCTCCGAAAGCTTGTGTGGCGTTTGCTACCAAATAAACCTGTTGGACTTTAACCTGGTGTTGTTAAACTTCTTACTGTGTTTACCCCAGTCCAACGCCGGCATCTCCACATCATGCCTAATATAGGATTCAGGGGAAGCAGCTGTTGAAGCCACAACTCTGGGCACATCAATAAAGGCAACTGCAAGATCATGAATTCATAATTGAGCTTCAATAAATTATGAGTTAATTACAGTAAGGTGTAGAGTCCAGTGGACCATTTGTTGTTTTCTGCAACCTAGCTTTGGTACTGATATTATTAAAAGCTGTAAGAATGCAAAAAGTCCTTTCAGCCCACCCAGTTCAGCCAATCAAAAATAAGCTTCAATGATTTGAGGACTGCCACTGCCAAAAGGGAAATATTCAAGAGCTCAAAACAGTGCAGAGAAATGCAGTGCAGAGATGATCTCCCATGTGCCTGGGATCAAAATACTGAGGAAAGGCTGGGGAAACCTGAACTCTTCATCCTTGAAAAGAGGCAATTGTGAGGTGATTTTACAAGAAAAGTAATTTTGAAAATTACTTCAAATTCCAAATGTAAGGCAATGGGATAGAGTTCATAACAATTAAATGCAAATTTAAAACTGAACTCTCGAGGTTCTGATTCACCAAATCTTTTATTGAACTCTTGGATGGAATAATGGAAGCAAACCTTTTGTAATCACTTAAACAAGAGCAATAGGTTTGGTTTCGATGTTCGTGTTGAAGGACATGGTATGGGAGTGGGGGGTAGTCAGTGGTGGTTGGCTTGGGAGGAGAATTTGGGTCTCTAATTAAAATTAGTCAAATAGTGCATTTTGTTCATAACCTTTTGATTTTTGACATTTTAGGATCAAAATGTGTGTAACAATTGTATTTTAACAAGGAACACTTCTGTTAAATCATCTGCTTCTTGATAAAATACATCACATGTGAAAGGTGTAATATCTAAAACAGGTATAGAGCCATCCAATAGTCAAAATTGGTATTGGTATTAAAACCATAAGGCCTTCAGCCTAGAGGCAGATGGATTAAATAAAGCTGCAGCTTTGCTGCCGTCTCTTGATAGTTGTTAATCAAATAAGTGTTATAGAACATTCATCTTTACTTCCATACAATTTCAATTAATACATTCCAAACTAACTTCACTGAAAAACCACAACCTTCTGCAACAGGAATTAGCTTCAACAACATCAACCTTGTAGATTTTTGTGTAGGCTCAGGAAAACCCAACTTGTTCACTTTTGACATTCAGAAATGCATACACGACCCATTTGTGAATTGATCAATTCTTAGCTTATCATCGGTTTGGGTTTACACTACAGTTTGCAGGATGCAATGGAGTGTGAGAGAGGCGGGCCAGTTAGAAGGCCCATCTTGGTCTTTCAACATAGCAGCTCAGCTCCCAACACAATTTAAGGTCCTTTGAGTTCTCATCCCTTATTCCATCAACCCCTCACCCGCCACCTCATTCCTCCTTTGATCACCAATGCCACTTCTATGCCCACTCTCTTTCCCATCCACCCAATGCCACCTCCATATCCGCTTGGATCTCTCATGGCATCCCTTGCCACTTCAGAATCCCCAATGCCACCTCCAGGCTGCCTATGTATCCTCCAAACCACTCACAAAATAATCATTATGTACAATCCTCATGCACTAGACAGCTAGATAGTCAATATATTTTCCCAAAGGTAGGGGAGTCTAAAACTAGAGGGCATAGGTTTAAGGTGCGAGGGGAGAGATACAAGGGTCCAGAGGGGCAATTTGTTCACACAGCGGGTGGTGAGTGTCTGGAACAAGCTGCCAGAGGTAGTAGTAGAGGCCGGTACAATTTTATCTTTTAAAAAGCGTTTAGATTGTTGCATGGTTAAGATGGGTATAGAGGGATATGGGCCAAACGCTGGCAATTGGGACTAGCTTAGGGGTTAAAAAAGTTGGGCCGAAGGGCCTGTTTTCATGCTGTAAACCTCTATGACACTAAGTAATAGCAATGAGAATTATTTTAAAATCGTTGGTAAAAAGCAAACCTCTAACATACTAATAAAGCCCTGAATTGAAACACACTACCCCTCATTTTGGAAAAAATATTATTACAGTGCAAAAAAATTGTAATCCTTTAAGTGCCTGTTAGGTGTATAAATAAACACAAAACCACATCAAAGGGGTTAATTACAGCCTTTTATAAATTTCAGTAATGCCTGGATCAATAGACTACTTGCTGAACTGAAACCATGGTAAACCCCTGAAATCCAGCCATGCATTCATAATGTCTGCAGCTATCATAACAAAAGCTTCAAGCCACATTGCCTGAAACTGACAGAACAGAATGGTATCACATTTCTATTTCAAAGCAGGGTGCCTGTAAATCAATGGAGCAGAGTAAGAAGAGAAGAGAACTGATGTTTTGAGTCCAGATGACCCTTTGTCAAAGCAATCCCAGCTTTGACAAAGGTCATCTGGACTCAAACGGTTAGCTCTTCTCTCTCCTTACAGATGCTGCCAGACCGGCTGAGATTTTCCAGCATTTTCTTTTTTGGTTTCAGATTCCAGCATCCACAGTAATTTGCTTTTATCCAGTATTGAATAGGCTGGCACTGAAAGTTGACAAGGCTCCGAGACTGAATGAAATGCATCCAAGGAGATTGAGGGAAGTGGGAAATTAAGTGGGAAATGAAATTACGGAGGTGCTGGCCATAATCTTCCATGTTTTCTAGACTCAGCGAGGTGCCAGAGGACGGAGAATTGCAAACGTTATACCCTTGTTACAAAAAAGGTTGTAAGGATCATCCCAGCAATTCCAATCCAATCAGTTTAACATCAGCAGTGAGCAAGCTTCTAGAAACAATTATTTGGGATAGAATTTGAGTCACGTGGAAAAATCTGGGTTGATTAGGAAGAGCCAGCATAGATTTCTAAAGGGTAAAGCGTATTTAACTAACTTGTTGGAGGTGTTGGAGGAGGTAACAGAAAGAGTCGATGGTGGTGATGCTGTTGACGTGGTGTACTTGGGCTTTCAGAAGGCATATAGTGTCACAGAACAGATATGAGAAATACTATAGTTCATGACAGCAACGTGGATATAAAATTAGCTGAATAATGGGAAACAGTGAGTTATGATTAACGGATTCTTTTTTGGACAGGAAGAAGATTTATAGAGGTGTTCCCCAGGGGGCGGTAGTGGGATCCTTGCTTTTCCTGATAGAGTTGTGGAGGGGCGGTATGGTGGCACAGTGGTTAGCACTGATGCCTCACAGTGCCAGGGATCTGGGTACAATTCCGGCCTCGGGTCACTGTCTGTGTGGAGTTTGCACATTCTCCCTGTGTCTGTGTGGGTTTCCTCCGGGTGCTCCGGTTTCCTCCCACAGTCCAAAGATGTGCAGGTTAGGTTGATTGGCCATGGTAAATTGACCCTATGTCAGGGGGATTAGCAGTGTAAATATGCAGGGTTACAGGAATAGGGCATGGGTGGGATTGTAGCCGGTGAAGACTTGATGGGCCGAATGGCCTCCTTCTGTAGGGATTCTGTGATTCTAGGTGTACAGCATGGAAACAGGTCCTTTGGCCCAACTTGTGGATTCCGCCTTTTTTTTTAAACCACTAAGCTAGTCCCAATTGCCCACGTTTTGCCTATATCCCTCTATACCCCTCTTACCCATGTAACTGTCTAAATGCTTTTTAAAAGTCAAATTGTACCTACCTCTACTACTGCCTCTAACAGCTCGTTCTAGGCACTCACTCCCCTCTGTGTGAAAAGATTGCCCCTCTGGACCGTTTTATATCTCTTCCCTCTCACCTTAAACCTATGGCCTCTAGCTTTGGACTCCCCTACCTTTGGGAAAAGATGTTGACTATCTAACTGATCCATGCCCCTCCTTATTTTATAGATCTCTATAAGATCACCCCTAAGCCTCCTGCGCTTCAGGGAAAAAAGTCCCAGTCTATCCAGCCTCTCCCTTATAACTCAAACCATCAAGTCCCGGTTACATGCTAGTGAATCTTTTTTGCACTCTTTTTAGTTTAACACTATCCTTTGTATAATAGGGTGACCTGAACTGTACACAGCATTCCAAGTGTGGCCTGACTAATGTCTTGTACAGCTTCAGCAAGATGTCCCAACTCCTATATTCCATGTTCTGACCAATGAAACCAAGCATGCCGAATGCCTTCTTCATCACTCTGACCACTTGTGACTCCACTTTCAAGGAGTTATGAACCTGTACCCCTCGATCTCTTTGTTCTATAACTCTCTCCAACGCCCTACCATTAACTGAGTAAGTCCTGCCCTGGTTCGATCTACTAAAATGCATCACTATCATGCTTACTATATCTTTGAGTGGCTTAATATTGCTAAATGCCATGTGTTTGATCACAATGGGTGGGACTTTACAGCCTCGTTCATCCCGAAACCGTAAAATCCTGCCCGAGATCCATGGAATTTTTCATGGTACATTCCCGCCCGCTACAATTTCTGTGGCGGGCGGGATGGTAAAATTCTGGCCATTATGTTTCAGTATCATATACTCACAAATCCTGCAGTGATTTCCAGTTGTTTAGAGTGACATGTTTATAAAAATAAGGGTGCCTTATTTTTGACTGCCATGTATTTGGTTCATGTGCATTTAAGTACCATCTGATCATTGAGTCATTGAATCCCCACAGTGCAGAAGGAGGCCATTCGGCCCATTGTGCTTGCACTGACCACAATCCCACCTATGCCCTATTCCTGTAACCCCACACATTTACCCTACTAGTCCCCCTGAATCGACCCAGCCCGCACATCTTTGGATCGTGGTAGGAAACCAGAGCACCCGGAGGAAACCCACGCAGGCATGGGGAGAACGTGCAAACTCCACACAGAAAGTGACCCAAGGCCGGAATTGAACCCGGATCCCTGGCGCTGTGAGGCAGCAGTGCTAGCCACCGTGCTGCCCCAAAGAGGTGACTACTGGCTGGTTTAAAGTGGTGCCTGTTGTGCGCCCTTAAGAGTGCAGTGCTTGGCGATGTACTCCAAGTGGAATCGGCAGCCAGTGCTGGAATTAAATCAAAACAGACACTGTCGCCTCGCTATCATGGAACTTGGCAGCTCCCTGTAGGGAATTGAATCCTGGTCTCCCCCATGACAGGCGGGGATACTAACCTCTACACTAATGAGGAAGTTGCAAACATGTGTTGACATGTTTAGCGAGCACGGCGCTCAATCATCCTGGCTCCATAGAATCCTACACTGCAGAAGGAGGCCATTCAGCCCCTCTGGTTCCCACCGACCACAATCCTACCCAGGCCCCACCCCTACAACCCCATGCATTTACCCTGCTAGCCCCCCTGACACTAAGGGGCAATTTAGCATGGCCAATCCACCTAACTCGCACATTTTTGGACTGTGGGAGGAAACTGAAGCACCTGGTGGAAACCTACGCAGATACAGGGAGAAGATGCAAACTCCACACAGACAGTGACCCAAGCTGAGAATCGAACCCGGGCCCTGGTGCTGTGAGGCAGCAGTGCCGCCCCTTCCCTTTATGGCCTCGTCAGGAGAGGTTCTCTCCAGCGAGGAAAGCACCTGCACCCTGTGAGCTGTTTGAGGCTGCCTGCAGTAGCAGGGGCCTATCAGCTCTCTTTGCCTGTCAGACCCCTGCTACCGCTAGTGCGCATATGCAGCATCAGAAGTTTGCAATACCTCCCTCTACAGGCTATCGGGTGCCTTAAGTCCCACCCACAGCCTTCTGTAACGAGACATGGACTCGCCAAAATTTTGAAGACATAGTGCATAAGATTGGGCCCAAAAGACAGATCTGGAACTCTCCCAGTTTCACGCCCACCCGACACTTAGAAAGAATCTCGTAAAATTCCACCCTAAATCAGTTAGAATTATATTCATTGGAGTTTAGAAGAGTGAGAGGGGATCTCAGAGAAACTTATAAAATTCTAACAGGATTAGACAGGGTATATTCAGAAAGAATGTTCCTGATGGTTAAAGGATAAGGATAAACTTTTTAAGAAATTTCTTCACCCAGAAAGTGGTAAATCTGTGGAATTCAATATCATAGAAAGTAGTTGAGGCCAAAAACATTGTGTGATTTCAAGAAGTGATTAGATATAGCTCTTGGAGCTAACGGGATCTAGGGATATACGGGGAAGGCAGGATCAGGATATTGAATTTTGATCATTGAATAATAGAATCCCTACAATGCAGAAAAAGGCCATTTGGCCCATCCAGCCTGTACTAACAACAATCCCACCCAGGCCCTTCACCCCATGTCTGCATGGAATTTCTCTGGGTGCTCCAGTTTCCTCCCACAGTCCCAAGATGTAAAGATTAAGTGGGTTGGCCATGCTAAATTGCCCATTAGTCTTAAAGATGTGTAGATTAGGTGGATTAGCCATGGTAAATGTGTGGGGTTACGGGGATAAGGTGGAGAGGATGGGCCTGGGTGGAATGTTCTTTTGGAGAGTTGGTGCAGATTCGATGGGCCAAATGGCCTCTTTCTGCACTGTCGAGATTCTATGGTTCTATGAAAAACACCTACTCCATTTATCTGCCTTTGTTCCATATCCCTTACCTAACAAAAATGTATATGTTTCAGCCTTAAACATTTCTAATGACACAGAATTCATAGCCTTTTGGGGAGACTTTTCAACTACCCTTTTTGTGCAAAAAATGTTCTTTGATTTTATGATTTATGGCCTTTGTTCCAGACTTCTCCATCAAGAAAATAAAGCAAGTGAATTTCCATTTAGGGCAGATCTGAGGTTGCTCTATTTCTGCTTCATTCACAATCTATCTCAAATTGTAGTTCCGGGCAATTACCTAACTCTTATTTTCAGCTCCACATCTAAAGACTCCCAAGTGTTTTTATCTAGACAAGTTGTTGGATTACCCTGAGAATTTCACCTGTCACTCTCACCTTAGGCCCAAAGAACATTGATTACCTTTGCACAAATGGTTGTGTGCATCCTAAGGGCAGAAAATATTTTGGATCCTTAGCTATTCTACCTTCTCTATCTTGATGCCATTATGAAATTATGGCTTTATGCCTCGCAAAGCCATAATTTTCTAGGTTAGAGAAACTACAGAAATGTAGTTTTTTTGTTGTTGGTTGCAGCACTTAAGATCTTGGTTAAAGACTTAAAGATCTAATACACATGTTAAAATCTATCATTTTGTTGTTACTCGAGGATGATATATATGAAAATACTTGTTTGAAGAATTTATAAGGACTGAATAAAGACAGCTATGCCAATCTGTAAAATGTAACATGCTGAGAATCCACATTATTCGATTGGAATAGTGCCACCATTTGGTTGGAATTACAGAATGGCAAGGTGAATCATTATGGGTAGAGATGAGGAATAGTAGAGGGAGAAAGACACTAGTAGGTGTGGTATATAGGCCCCCAAATAATAATGTTGAGGTAGGGAGGGCTATAAACAAGCAGATAAGGGATGCGTGTAAAAACAGAACGGCAATAATCATGGGGGACTTCAACATGCACATTGACTGGCAGACTCAAGTCGGTAAGGGTGGAATGGAGGAAGAGTTCTTAGAATGCTGTCGGGATAGTTTCCTTGAACAGCATGTTACGGAACCGACGAGGGAACGAGCTATTTTGGATCTGGTATTGTGTAACGAGGTAGGTAGAATTAAGGATCTTATTGTGAAGGACCCTCTTGGGTCTAGTGACCACAATATGGTCGAATTTCTGATTCAGATGGAAGAGGAGAAAGTTTGGTCCCAAACCAGTGTCCTCTGTTTGAACAGAGGGAAATATGATAGGATGAGGGATGAATTGGCTAAGGTAGACTGGGAGAGCAGGCTGGCAGGTAGGATAGCTGAGGAACAGTGGAGGATTTTTAAGGAGATCCTTTTCAGTTCTCAGCAAAAATATATTCCAGCAAAAAACAAGGATTGTAAGAAAAGGGAGAACCAGCCGTGGATAACGAAGGAAATAAAGGAGAGTATTAAAATAAAAACAGCTGCGTACAGAGTGGCCAAAAATAGTGGAGAAACAAGTGATTGGGAAAAATTTAAGAAACAACAAAGAGAGACTAAGAAAGCGATAAAGAAAGGAAGGATAGACTATGAAGCTAGGCTAGCAATTAATATAAAAAATGATAGTAAAAGTTTTTATAAATATATAAAAAGGAATAGAGTGGCTAGAGTGAATGTTGGACCCTTGGAGGACGAGAGGGGGGAGTTAATAGTGGGAAATGAGGATATGGCTGAGTCTTTAAATAAGTTTTATGTGTCGGTCTTCACGGTGGAGGACACAAATAGTTTGCCAAATATTAACGATAGAGGGTTGGCAGCAGGAGAAATACTTAATACAATTAATGTTACCAGAGAGGCAGTGCTGGGTAGACTAATGGGACTGAAGGTGGATAAGTCCCCGGGTCCGGATGGAATGCATCCCAGGGTATTGAAAGAAATGTCAGAGGTAATAGTGGATGCGTTAGTGATTATTTATCAAAACTCGTTGCATTCTGGGGTAGTGCCGGTTGATTGGAAAACGGCTAATGTTACGCCGCTGTTTAAAAAAGGAAGGAGACAAAAGGCGGGTAACTATAGGCCGGTCAGCTTAACGTCTGTAGTAGGGAAAATGCTGGAATCCATTATTAAAGAGGAGATAGCAGGGCATCTGGATAGAAATGGTTCGAGCAATCAGACGCAGCATGGATTCATGAGGGGAAAGTCGTGCTTGACGAACATGTTGGATTTTTATGAAGATGTGACTAGGGCGGTTGATGGAGGAGAACCGGTGGATGCGGTGTTTTTGGATTTCCAAAAGGCGTTTGATAAGGTGCCCCATAAAAGGCTACTGAAGAAGATTAGGGCACACGGAGTTGGGGGTAGTGTGTTAAAGTGGATTGGGGACTGGCTATCCGACAGGAAGCAAAGAGTCGGAATAAATGGGTGTTTTTCCGGTTGGAGGAAGGTAACTAGTGGCGTGCCGCAGGGATCGGTACTCGGGCCGCAACTATTTACCATTTATATAGATGATCTGGAGGAGGGGACGGAGTGTAGGGTAACGAAGTTTGCAGACGACACAAAGATAAGTGGAAAAGTGAATCGTGTGGAGGACGGAGAAGATCTGCAGAGAGATTTGGACAGGCTGAGTGAGTGGGCGAGGATATGGCAAATGGAGTATAACGTTGAGAAATGCGAGGTTATACACTTTGGAGGAAATAATAACAAATGGGATTACTATCTCAATGGAAACAAATTAAAACATGCTACCGTGCAGACCTGGGGGTCCTTGTGCATGAGACGCAAAAGCCCAGTCTGCAGGTACAACAGGTGATCAAGAAGGCAAATGGGATGTTGGCCTATATTGCGAAGGGGATAGAATATAAAAGCAGGGATGTCTTGATGCACCTGTACAGGGCATTGGTGAGGCCGCAGCTGGAATACTGTGTGCAGTATTGGTCCCCTTATATGAGGAAGGATATATTGGCATTGGAGGGAGTGCAGAGAAGGTTCACCAGGTTGATACCGGAGATGAGGGGTTTGGATTATGAGGAGAGGCTGAGGAGATTGGGTTTGTACTCGTTGGAGTTTAGAAGGATGAGGGGGGATCTTATGGAGACTTATAAGATAATGCGGGGGCTGGATAGGGTGGAGGCGGAGAGATTCTTTCCACTTAGTAAGGAAGTTAAAACTAGAGGACACAGCCTCAAAATAAAGGGGGGTCGGTTTAAGACAGAGTTGAGGAGGAACTTCTTCTCCCAGAGGGTGGTGAATCTCTGGAATTCTCTGCCCACTGAGGTGGTGGAGGCTACCTCGCTGAATATGTTTAAAGCGCGGATGGATGGATTCCTGATCGGTAAGGGAATTAAGGGTTATGGGGATCAGGCGGGTAAGTGGTACTGATCCACGTCAGATCAGCCATGATCTTATTGAATGGCGGGGCAGGCTCGAGGGGCTAGATGGCCTACTCCTGCTCCTATTTCTTATGTTCTTATGTTCTTATGTGAGGATTCGGTTAGCTCAAATCCTGGACTTGTCTCCAGTCTCTGGATAGCCTTGTGTGAGTGCAGTTTCAATCCGTATGCAGCAATGCCATCATTAAGACAGGAATGTGCAGCGCAGGGATGGGGCCTCTCTCCTTCAGGACCCAGCTCTTTAGGATCCTTTAGAAGATGGTGAAAGTATCACTTGACAGAAGTGAGTCCCACCTGGAGGAGGTCCCAGCTCTTGTGGCTGTTGTCGCTGCCTCTTCAGGAAAGCAAATGAAAGTTCAGTCATTTTGCTCCCAGTGACTTCATGTTGGGTAAGTAACTTGGTTGAATTTAACTTCCTATCTACCTTATCTCGCTGGATAGGGTTTAAATTGGCATCTTATGGAAATTGGCTTATCAGTTTCAGATAGGGAATATCTGTTAGTTGAATGTAATTGCAATGCAGTTTAGATTGAATAACACGGATGAATTTATACTTTTGTCCACATTATTTGAAACAAAAAGCTATGGAAAATGTCAAGTCTGGGATAGGTAATAACAGAGTATTTTGTTTGGATAATATCCTGCTGGTGGGTAGATCTTCTGACCATCATTTGGCCCAGTGCTGACATTTGATTTGATTTGATTTATTATTGTCACATGTATTAGCATACAGTGAAAAGTATTGCTTCTTGCGCTATAGAGACAGAGCATTCCATTCATAGAGAAGGAAACGAGAGAGTGCAGAATGTAGTGTTACAGTCATAGCTAGGGTGTAGAGAAAGATCAACCTAATGCAAGGTAGGTCCATTCAAAAGTCTGACAGGAGCGGGGAAGGAGCTATTCTTGAGTTGGTTGATACGTGACCCCAGACTTTTGTTCCTTTTTCCCGAAGGAAGAAGGTGGAAGAGAGAATGTCCGGGGTCTGTGGGATCCCAGGTGGGACACCAATGGATTCTGTGAACTCAGTCACGCTTTTATTATTAAGTGGGCTCCCAATAGGAAGCACATCTGCATTGGGAGCCCATTAACCAAGATTAGGTTGTAAATTCACTGCTTCTGGCGTCAGTCACTTCAGTACTTACTACATAAGGTGGCAGTTACAGAAATGTATATTCTTCTTTCAAATTTCTGAAAACCATTGTTCTCTGTGTGACCTAACATCATGACATCATGTAGCACAAATGCACAATGGCAAAATGTCATGCTGAGTCAGCGCAAGGGGCTTGCTGGACCACATTGGATGAAACTGGAGTCACAGGTAAGCAGGAACTGGTATGGATGAAAGCTTTCCTTCTGTGAGAGTGAAGTGGCTGGTTTAACCAGCAACCTTGTTATGTGAATTCTTATAACAAAGTAGCAGCTTTCATTGTCCTTTTTCCTAGTGCAAGTTAAACATTTACTGTATTTGTGGAAATCAGTTTCACAGCCTGTGATGGATGGAATTGAATTCATGGGCCATTAAATTTGACTTCGTAATACAACTGATTTCAGTGCTGTGAGAGCTGGATGATGAGAAAGATGGATCCCAATGACCTCTGGCATCGAATTTCATATTGTGTGGGCGTTAATGTGGAAATCCTGTGCATGCATCAGAAGTATGCAGAGTGAGCAGATCATGATGCCAATCAGTGTGCAAAACTGATTTGATGCCCATCCAGCCATATTGGACCTTACCATTCCTCTTAAGACCCTTTCTTAAAAATGCTTTCAGCTGCATGGGGGACCTCCCACCTGTGCTATTTAAAGGCATCACCATGTCAGATGCGGTGCTTTTGGAATATCTATTTGCAGAGTAAGTGAAAGTATTGGAATTGTCTGCAATCGTGTAAATCAGGAGAGAGTAGTGCAATCCTTTTGGAAGAAGCTGTGTGATTGTAAAGGCTTTTGAGCACACCAGCTGTTCTCAGTCATGGGGTTATAGTTGCTGGTGCTTTTGCCCTAAGGGATCACAGAGAAATGGAACAGAAGCTAAGCTACTGGGAAAGGGAGGAGGAGAGGAGTGCTCTCAGTAAGAAACCTCACCCACCCAAGGTTTTCAGTGAGCCTTTCTTCTGCATGCAACTCAATCAGGAGCAGTGTGTTCAGCAACTGTGGTGACAACAGAACCCAATCACCTTCTGAAGCCTCAGAACAGAGTGTGAATGGTGCTGTCACTGGCTGAGGCACTGTAATCCAGGGAAGGAATCTTCATCAACTTCTCTCTAAGCAGGGAGAAGTAGAAGAATTGAGCATGTAGTTTTTGTCAGAATACTGGGCTTCCCTTGATGCAGGAAACCATGAACTGCATGCAAATTGCCTGGTGGGCACTGCACCTCAATAAGGAGATGTACCATAACTGCAAGGGATACCACTCACTTAGTGAAGGTCAGAACAGCATGTCAGTGAATGCTTGCTATCCCAGAAGCTGCCATGATGCTTTCGCCCTATGCAAGAATGCAGTTCTAGCCATCTTCAATACACCATATCGGGCCGAGGGACTGCTGTACACCAGACTAATCATTCCCTTCCACCACCCTTCATACCAATGCTCCTACAATGCTGCAATTAGGAACATTGTGGGGCAAATCATTGGCATCCTTAAGCAGTATCCACTGCCGAAGTCACCCGGGGAGAACTCTCCAATACTTGCTGACTCTTAATTCTTTCATTCAACTGAATCCCACAGCTCTTGCCACCAGGGCTTCAATGACCAACTCAAGAAGTATTTGCTACCAAATAAACCTGTTGGACTTTAACCTGGCGTTGTTAAAACTCTTACTGAACTCAAGAAGAGCAAGGAGTCTAACAACACCAGGTTAAAGGAGCAGCGCTCCGAAAGCTAGTGGCGTTTGCTACCAAATAAACCTGTTGGACTTTAACCTGGTGTTGTTAGACTCCTTACTGTGTTTACCCCAGTCATAGAAATCATAGAAACCCTACAGTGTAGAAAGAGGCCATTCGGCCCATCGAGTCTACACCGACCACAATCCCACCCAGGTCCTACTCCCATATCCATACATATTTACCCGCTAATCCCTCTAACCTACCCATCTCAAGACAATAAGGGGCAATTTTAGCATGGCCAATCAACCTAACCCGCACATCTTTGGACTGTGGGAGGAAACCGGAGCACCCGGAGGAAACCCACGCAGACACGAGGAGAATGTGCAAACTCCACACAGACAGTGACCCAAGTCAGGAATCGAACCCAGGTCCCTGGAGCTGTGAAGCAGCAGTGCTAACCACTGTGCTACCGTGCCGCCAACGCCGGCATCTCCACATCATAACTCAAGAAGAGGCAGAGGAGAAGGTAGAAAAGGAGGGAAAGGATGCAGGAAAGGGGCAGCTGGCACATTCCAAATTCAGAAGATTCTCCTTCAGCCTTTCAAATTCTGGCATCCCTTAATAAATCCACAAAAAGCATTACTCAAAGCTTCCCACCCTACCATCCCTTTACAGTGCTGTTTTGGCCACAATACTGAAACACAATACATCACAGATTAACAAGCTCATACAACAACACTTCCAATATCCAATTTAATACTCAAGTATTCATTCTCATGTTCTGTTAATGCCTATCTTATCACCTTAATCAGAAGGGGACCAATATCCTGGGGGGTAAATTTGCTAAGGCCATGCAGGGAGGTTTAAACTGATTCGGGGGGGGGGAGGGATCCTGAGTAGTGGGGCTGAAAGTGAGGGATGCATGGATGGGGACTGCAATGCACGGCATTGCAGAGGTGGGGTGGAGCAGGGTTTGAAATGTGTATACTTCAATGCCAGGAGTATTCGCAATAAAGTGGGTGAACTTGCAGCGTGGATCAGTACCTGGGACTTCGATGTTGTGGCTATTTCAGAGACATGGATAGAGCAGGGGCAGGAATGGATGCTGCAGGTCCCGGGGTTCAAATGTTTTAGTCGAAGTAGGGAAGGAGGTAGAAGAGGGGGAGGGGTAGCATTATTGGTCAGAGATTGTATCACAGTGTCAGAGAGGAGGTTTGATGAGGACTTATCTGTTGAGGTAGTATGGGCGGAGATTAGAAATAGGAGAGGAGAGGTCACCCTGTTGGGAGTCTTTTATAGACCTCCTAAAAGTTCTAGAGAGGTTGAGGAAAGGATTGCGGAGTCAATCCTGCTTAGGAGTGAAAGTAATAGGGCAATTGTTATGGGGGATTTTAACTTGACTAATATTGACTGGAATTGTTGTAGCTCTAGCTCGTTAGAGGGGTCAGTTTTTGTTCAAAGCGTGCAGGAAGGTTTTTTGACTCAGTATGTAGACAGGCCAACTAGAGGTGAGGCTATATTGGATCTGGTGCTGGGAAATGAGCCAGACCAGGTGCTAGACTTGGAAGTTGGTGTGCATTTTGGTGATAGTGACCACAATTCGGTTACGTTCACCTTAGTGATGGAAAGGGATAGGCATGAACCTCGGGCCAGTGGTTTTAGCTGGGAGAAGGGTAATTATGAGGCTATTAGGAGAGAATTAGGAAACATAGGTTGGACTAGGAGATTACAGGGACTGGGAACGTCCGACATGTGGAGTTTTTTCAAGGAGCAGCTACTGCGAGTCTGTGATAGGTATGTCCCTGTCAGGCAAGGAGGAATTGGTAGGGCTAGGGAACCGTGGTGCACCAAAAAAGTTTCTTTGTTGGTTAAAAAGAAAAAGGAGGCTTATGTTCGGATGAGACGTGAGCACTCGGGTAGTGCACTAGAAAGCTTTAGATTGGCTAAGAGGGAGTTGAAGAGCGAGCTTAGAAGGGCTAAAAGGGGACATGAGAAGACTTTGGCGGATAGGGTTAAAGAGAATCCTAAGGCGTTCTATAGGTATGTCAAGAACAGAAGGTTGGTTAGGGCAAGTTTAGGGCCAGTTATAGATGGCAGAGGGAAGCTATGTGTGGAACCGGAGGAGATTGGTGAAGCATTGAACCAATATTTCTCTTCGGTGTTCACGCAAGGGGACATGAATATAGCTGAGGAGGACACTGGGTTGCAAGGGAGTAGAATAGACAGTATTACAGTTGATAAGGAGGATGTGCAGGATATTCTGGAGGGTCTGAAAATAGATAAATCCCCTGGTCCGGATGGGATTTATCCAAGGATTCTCTGGGAGGCAAGAGAAGTGATTGCAGAGCCTCTGGCTCTGATCTTCAGGTCGTCGTTGGCCTCTGGTATAGTACCAGAAGATTGGAGGTTAGCGAATGTTGTCCCATTGTTTAAGAAGGGGAACAGAGACTTCCCCGGGAATTATAGACCGGTGAGTCTCACTTCTGTTGTCGGCAAGATGTTGGAAAAAATTATAAGGGATAGGATTTATAGTTATTTGGAGAGTAATGAATTGATAGGTGATAGTCAGCATGGTTTTGTGGCAGGTAGGTCGTGCCTTACTAACCTTATTGAGTTTTTTGAGAAAGTGACCAAGGAGGTGGATGGGGGCAAGGCAGTGGACGTGGTATATATGGATTTTAGTAAGGCGTTTGATAAGGTTCACCATGGTAGGCTTCTGCAGAAAATGCAGATGTATGGGATTGGGGGTGATCTAGGAAATTGGATCAGGAATTGGCTAGCGGATAGGAAACAGAGGGTGGTGGTTGATAGTAAATATTCATCATGGAGTGCGGTTACAAGTGGTGTACCTCAGGGATCTGTTTTGGGGCCACTGCTGTTTGTAATATTTATTAATGATCTGGATGAGGGTATAGTTGGGTGGATTAGCAAATTTGCTGATGACACCAAAGTCGGTGGTGTGGTAGACAGTGAGGAAGGGTGTCGTAGTTTGCAGGAAGACTTAGACAGGTTGCAAAGTTGGGCCGAGAGGTGGCGGATGGAGTTTAATGCGGAGAAGTGTGAGGTAATTCACTTTGGTAGGAATAACAGATGTGTTGAGTATAGGGCTAACGGGAGGACTTTGAATAGTGTGGAGGAGCAGAGGGATCTAGGTGTATGTGTGCATAGATCCCTGAAAGTTGGGAATCAAGTAGATAAGGTTGTTAAGAAGGCATATGGTGTCTTGGCGTTTATTGGTAGGGGGATTGAATTTAGGAGTCGTAGCGTTATGTTGCAACTGTACACAACTCTGGTGCGGCCGCACTTGGAGTACTGTGTGCAGTTCTGGTCCCCACATTACAGGAAGGATGTGGAGGCTTTGGAGAGGGTGCAGAGGAGGTTTACCAGGATGTTGCCTGGTATGGAGGGGAGATCCTATGAGGAGAGGCTGAGGGATTTGGGATTGTTTTCGCTGGAAAGGCGGCGGCTAAGAGGGGATCTTATTGAAACATATAAGATGATTAGAGGTTTAGATAGGGTGGATAGTGATAGCCTTTTTCCTCTGATGGAGAAATCCAGCACGAGGGGGCATGGCTTTAAATTGAGGGGGGGTAGTTATAGAACCGATGTCAGGGGTAGGTTCTTTACCCAGAGGGTGGTGAGGGATTGGAATGCCCTGCCAGCATCAGTAGTAAATGCGCCTAGTTTGGGGGCGTTTAAGAGATCCGTAGATAGGTTCATGGACGAAAAGAAATTGGTTTAGGTTGGAGGGTCACAGTTTTTTTTTAACTGGTCGGTGCAACATCGTGGGCCGAAGGGCCTGTTCTGCGCTGTAATGTTCTATGTTCTATGTTCTATGTTCTATCGGTACCTTTGCCTGTACGATGCTTCTATGCCTTGCTAATCCAATGACTGCAGCATGACTGATGGAAGACTGGCTTACATTGGGGAGATTGCAGATAGACTTGGAGCAGCTCTGTGGTTTGAGGGCTTCAGACTGCACAATCTCAGCATTGCTGCCAGCATTCTGAGCTCACTGTTGAACAGGCAACAGTGGAGACACAGGCAGAATGATGGTGACTGGAACACAAATGCAGTCATCCTGAGTGAGGGCAGCAGATTTCCCCAAGGCAACAAAAACAGAAAATGCTGGAAATTTTCAGCAGGTCTGACAGCATCTGTGGAGAGAGAATAGTGCCAACATTTCAAGTCTAGATGACCCTTCATCAGAGCGCAGGGCAGAGCTGTCAGACCTGCTGAAACTTTTTTCTGTTTTTGGCTCCTTATGGAATTAGCCACCACTTCCATTCTGGAAAGGATAGCTCCTGGTTCTGCAGAAAAACTGTGTTAAATTGAAGCTGGACCTCTCTATGGCCCTTGCCAGTGACTGAAGACTCTGGCAGGCCTGCAATGCACCATGCATTTCTGTGTGTATACCCATCAACCTTTTTCTATATGCCACCCATTGAAGTCCTCACCTGAGTCCACTGCAGAAGAACTCATCTGTGATCTTGCCTCCCAGAGCTGGCAGCTACACTGTCCTTGCCTCTGGCCTCACTGCGACCAACTCATTCTCGGTGATCAACCATGATCCCTTCTCTATACTACATGCAGTGTCCAAGCTAGTGACTGTGTGTGTCAGATCAAGTGATGGTGTTTCTCCCTCAGCAATCTGTTTTTCAACTGAGCCTTCATCCTCAGGCACCACTGAAAACATTAGTGTACAACAGGCAGTTTCGGGTATGGGAACTAGGTTTGGGAGGAAGCCAGAGGTGAAAGGTACAGTCTGCGGTTGGTTCTTCATTCTAGATTGCAGGATGAGGGCGAAAGTGAGATTTGGGATGGTGCATAAGGCAAGAATATACCATAATTCTTCATGGTTTCAGTGGTGCTAGTTGCCATGGCTTCAGTGATAATTGCTCTAATAATTCTGAGCACCATCTGCTAGAAGGAAGTGAGGATGTGTCGCCCATTAGCTCATTGTTCTTGTTTCCTGTTGTGGCCCAAACTGTGTTGCAATGAGAGAGAATTCTGTCGACAGGCGTATTGCAATTGGATTTGGGTGATGTGCCTGTTTTAGCTGATTGCTGGCAGTATATGGAAACTGCCAGATGTGGATATGAGACTTGCAGCCATGGTATGGGGGTGAGGTGACACATATGAATGATGGACAAGAGTATTAATTGCTAGAGATTGTTGAAGGATGAAAGATAGGGTTACGGTGCGTTGAGCAACATAGAATCGCTACAGTGCAGAAGGAGGCCATTCGGCCCATCAAATTTGCACTGACTCTCCAACAGAGCATCGTATACAGGCCCAACCCCTGCCCTATCCATATAACCCTGTGCATTTACCATGGCTAATCCACCTAACCTATATATCTTTGGACACTAAGGGGCAATTTAGCATGGTCAATCCACCTAACCATCACATCTTTGGACTGCGGGAGGAAACTGGAACACCTAGAGGAAACCCATGCAGACAGGAGAGAACATGCAAACTAGTCCCCCAAGGCTGGAATTGAACCAGGGTCCCTGACACTGTGAAGCAGCAGTGCCAATCACTGCCACTGAACCACTCCAATCTCAGATTGGTGGTGTATATGGTAAGATTTGGCATTTAAAGCTGCACTCATTGACCTTGACCACTCATGTGAGGTCATTGAGCTTCCACTGGAATGGATCCAAGTCCTTGGGGCCAGACTCTTAGCATTGATCTCCATGGTTATCTGATACTTTACAGTGAATGCATGAAGGTCCTCTTGCACATACGGTGTCCAAGCTAGTGACTGTGTGTGTCAGATCAAGTGATGGTATTTCTTCCTCAGTGATTTGTTTTTCAGGTGCATAAGGTAGTCAAGAAAGCATACGGCATGCTTGCCTTCATTGGTCGGGGCATTGAGTATAAAAATTGGCAGGTCATGCTGCAGCTGTACAGAACCTTAGTTAGGCCTCATTTAGAATATTGTGTGCAATTCTGCTTTGGAGAGGGTACTGAAGAGGTTTACCAGGATGTTGCCTGGTCTGGAGAATATTAGCTATGAGGAGAGGTTGGATAAACTCGGTTTGTTCTCACTGGAATGGCGGAGGTTGAGGGGTGACCTGATAGACGTTTACAATATTATGAGTGGCATGGACAGACTGGATAGTCAGCTGCTCTTTCCTCGGGTAGAAAGGTCAAGCACTAGGGGACATTGGTGCATGGGGAAAAGTTTAGAGGAGATGTGTGAGGCATGTTTTTTTCCACAGATGGTGGTGAATGTCTGGAACGCGCTGCCCGGGGAGGTGATGGAGCAGGTACAATAGCGGCATTTAAGGGGCATCTAGACAAATACATGAATAGGATGGGAATGGAAAGATATGTACTCTGTAAGTGCATATGGTTTTAGTTTAGGCAGGCATCATGATCGGCACAGGCTTGGAGGGCCAAAGGGCCTGTTCCTGTGCTGTACTTTTCTTTGTTCTTTGTCCAACTGGGCCTTCATCCTCAGGTACCACTGAAAACATCACTCTTCACTCTTCTTTTCAACCTCAAGCACACAGGCTTCCAGCATCTACAAAACTGGGAACCCTCCCTCTGACCTCCTTTCCATTAAAACAAAAGCTGTGGATGCTGAAAATTCAAAGTAAAAACAGAAGATGCTGGATAAACTCAGCAGGTCTGGCAGCATCTGTGGAGGTGATCCAGTTGTGAAGAAGTCATATGGACTCGATCGTATGATTTTTGGCCTAAACATAGTTTTTCTTCATCCTCATGTTAAATCATGGCAAGATGGATACAGACTGGCTCGGTCATAGAAGACAGAGGGTAGCAGTGGAAGGATGCGTTTCTGAATGGAGGGCTGTGACAAGTGGCTTTCCTCAGGGATCAGTGCTGGAACCTTTGCTGTTTGTAATGTGTACAAATGATTTGGAGGAAAATGTAACTGGTTCGATGAGTAAGTTTGCAGATGACACAAAAGTTGGTGGATTTGCGGATAGCGATGAGGACTGTCAGAGGATACAGCAGGACATAGATCAGTTGGAGACTTGGGCGGAGAGATGGCAGATGGAGTTTAATCTGGACAAATGTGAGGTAATTCATTTTGGAAGGTCTAATACAGATAGGCAATATACAGTAAATGGCAGAACCCTTAAGAATATTGATAGGCAGAGGGATCTGGGTGTACAAGTACACAGGTCACTGAAAGTGGCAACGCAGGTGGAGAAGATAGTCAAGAAGGCATACTTGCCTTCATTGGCTGGGGAATTGAATTTAAAAATTGGCAAGTCATGTTGCAGCTTTATAGAACCTTAGTTAGGCCGCACTTGGGATATAGTGTTCAATTCTGGTCGTCACACTACCAGAAGGATGTAGAGGCTTTGGAGCGGGTACAGAAAAGATTTACCAGGATACTGCCTGGTATGGAGGGCATTAGCTTTGAGGAGAGGTTGGAGAAACGTGCTTTGTTCTCACTGGAACGACAGAGGTTGAGGGGCGACCTGATAGAAGTCTAGAAGATTATGAGAGGCATGGCCAGAGTGGATAGTCAGAAGCTTTTTCCCAGGGTGGAAGAGTGGGGGGCATAAGTTTAAGGTGCAAGAGATAAATCTTTTTACACAGAGGGTGATGGGTGCCTGGAACTCTCTGCCGGGGGAGGTAGTGGAAGCGGATACGATAATGACTTTTGAGGGGTGTCTTGACAAATACATGAATAGGATGGGAATAGAGGGATACGGTCCCTGGAAGGGTAGGGGGTTTCAGTTCAGTCAGGCAGCATGGTCGGTGCAGGCTTGGAGGGCCAAAGGGCCTGTTCCTGTGCTGTAATTTTCTTTGTTCCAAAGTCAAAATGACATTTTCAGGGATTAAAGACCAAAGATTTCAGAACGGAAGTATAATCTTGATTTGATTTTTATTGTCACATGTATTAATGTACAGTGAAAAGTATTGTTTCTTGCATGCTATACAGCCAAAGCATACCATTCATAGAGAAGGAAACGAGAGTGTGCAGAATGTAGTGTTACAGTCAGAGCTAGGGTGCAGAGAAGGATCAACTTATAGGTCCATTCAAAAATCTGATGATGGCAGCAGGGAAGAAGCTGTTTTTGAGTCGGTTGGTACGTGACCTCAGACTTTTGTATCTTTTTCCCGAAGGAAGAAGTTGGAAGAGAGAATGTCCGGGGTGCGTGGGGTCCTTAATTATGTTTGCTGCTTTGCGGAGGCAGCGGGAAGTGTAGACAGCGTCAATGGATGGGAGGCTGGTTTGCGTGATGGATTGGGCTACATTCACGACCTTTTGTAGTTTTATGCTGTCACAGGAGCCATACCAACCTGTGATATAACCAGAAAGGATGCTTTTTATGGTGCATCTGTAAAAATTGTCGGGAGTCGTAGCTGACATGCCAAATTTCCTTAGTCTTCTGAGAAAGTAGAGGCATTGGTGGGTTTTCTTAACTATAGTGTCAGCATGTGGGGACCAGGACAAGTTATTGGTGATTTGGACACCTTAAAACCTGAAGCTCCTGACCATTTCTACTTCGTCCCTATTGATGTAGACAGGAGCATGTATTCCACTACCCTTCCTGAAGTTGATGACAATAGAACATAGAACATAGAACATTACAGCGCAGAACAGGCCCTTCGGCCCACGATGTTGCACCGACCAGTTAAAAAAAAAAACTGTGACCCTCCAACCTAAACCAATTTCTTTTCGTCCATGAACCTATCTACGGATCTCTTAAACGCCCCCAAACTAGGCGCATTTACTACTGATGCTGGCAGGGCATTCCAATCCCTCACCACCCTCTGGGTAAAGAACCTACCCCTGACATCGGTTCTATAACTACCCCCCCTCAATTTAAAGCCATGCCCCCTCGTGCTGGATTTCTCCATCAGAGGAAAAAGGCTATCACTATCCACCCTATCTAAACCTCTAATCATCTTATATGTTTCAATAAGATCCCCTCTTAGCCGCCGCCTTTCCAGCGAAAACAATCCCAAATCCCTCAGCCTCTCCTCATAGGATCTCCCCTCCATACCAGGCAACATCCTGGTAAACCTCCTCTGCACCCTCTCCAAAGCCTCCACATCCTTCCTGTAATGTGGGGACCAGAACTGCACACAGTACTCCAAGTGCGGCCGCACCAGAGTTGTGTACAGTTGCAACATAACGCTACGACTCCTAAATTCAATCCCCCTACCAATAAACGCCAAGACACCATATGCCTTCTTAACAACTTTATCTACTTGATTCCCAACTTTCAGGGATCTATGCACACATACACCTAGATCCCTCTGCTCCTCCACACTATTCAAAGTCCTCCCGTTAGCCCTATACTCAACACATCTGTTATTCCTACCAAAGTGAATTACCTCACACTTCTCCGCATTAAACTCCATCCGCCACCTCTCGGCCCAACTTTGCAACCTGTCTAAGTCTTCCTGCAAACTACGACACCCTTCCTCACTGTCTACCACACCACCGACTTTGGTGTCATCAGCAAATTTGCTAATCCACCCAAATATACCCTCATCCAGATCATTAATAAATATTACAAACAGCAGTGGCCCCAAAACAGATCCCTGAGGTACACCACTTGTAACCGCACTCCATGATGAATATTTACTATCAACCACCACCCTCTGTTTCCTATCCGCTAGCCAATTCCTGATCCAATTTCCTAGATCACCCCCAATCCCATACATCTGCATTTTCTGCAGAAGCCTACCATGGTGAACCTTATCAAACGCCTTACTAAAATCCATATATACCACGTCCACTGCCTTGCCCCCATCCACCTCCTTGGTCACTTTCTCAAAAAACTCAATAAGGTTAGTAAGGCACGACCTACCTGCCACAAAACCATGCTGACTATCACCTATCAATTCATTACTCTCCAAATAACTATAAATCCTATCCCTTATAATTTTTTCCAACATCTTGCCGACAACAGAAGTGAGACTCACCGGTCTATAATTCCCGGGGAAGTCTCTGTTCCCCTTCTTAAACAATGGGACAACATTCGCTAACCTCCAATCTTCTGGTACTATACCAGAGGCCAACGACGACCTGAAGATCAGAGCCAGAGGCTCTGCAATCACTTCTCTTGCCTCCCAGAGAATCCTTGGATAAATCCCATCCGGACCAGGGGATTTATCTATTTTCAGACCCTCCAGAATATCCTGCACATCCTCCTTATCAACTGTAATACTGTCTATTCTACTCCCTTGCAACCCAGTGTCCTCCTCAGCTATATTCATGTCCCCTTGCGTGAACACCGAAGAGAAATATTGGTTCAATGCTTCACCAATCTCCTCCGGTTCCACACATAACTTCCCTCTGCCATCTATAACTGGCCCTAAACTTGCCCTAACCAACCTTCTGTTCTTGACATACCTATAGAACGCCTTAGGATTCTGTTTAACCCTATCCGCCAAAGTCTTCTCATGTCCCCTTTTAGCCCTTCTAAGCTCGCTCTTCAACTCCCTCTTAGCCAATCTAAAGCTTTCTAGTGCACTACCCGAGTGCTCACGTCTCATCCGAACATAAGCCTCCTTTTTCTTTTTAACCAACAACGAAACTTTTTTGGTGCACCACGGTTCCCTAGCCCTACCAATTCCTCCTTGCCTGACAGGGACATACCTATCACAGACTCGCAGTAGCTGCTCCTTGAAAAAACTCCACATGTCGGACGTTCCCAGTCCCTGTAATCTCCTAGTCCAACCTATGTTTCCTAATTCTCTCCTAATAGCCTCATAATTACCCTTCCCCCAGCTAAAACCACTGGCCCGAGGTTCATGCCTATCCCTTTCCATCACTAAGGTGAACGTAACCGAATTGTGGTCACTATCACCAAAATGCACACCAACTTCCAAATCTAGCACCTGGTCTGGCTCATTTCCCAGCACCAGATCCAATATAGCCTCACCTCTAGTTGGCCTGTCTACATACTGAGTCAAAAAACCTTCCTGCACGCTTTGAACAAAAACTGACCCCTCTAACGAGCTAGAGCTATAACAATTCCAGTCAATATTAGTCAAGTTAAAATCCCCCATAACAATTGCCCGATTACTTTCACTCCTAAGCAGGATTGACTCCGCAATCCTTTCCTCAACCTCTCTAGAACTTTTAGGAGGTCTATAAAAGACTCCCAACAGGGTGACCTCTCCTCTCCTATTTCTAATCTCCGCCCATACTACCTCAACAGATAAGTCCTCATCAAACCTCCTCTCTGACACTGTGATACAATCTCTGACCAATAATGCTACCCCTCCCCCTCTTCTACCTCCTTCCCTACTTCGACTAAAACATTTGAACCCCGGGACCTGCAGCATCCATTCCTGCCCCTGCTCTATCCATGTCTCTGAAATAGCCACAACATCGAAGTCCCAGGTACTGATCCACGCTGCAAGTTCACCCACTTTATTGCGAATACTCCTGGCATTGAAGTATACACATTTCAAACCCTGCTCCACCCCACCTCTGCAATGCCGTGCATTGCAGTCCCCATCCATGCATCCCTCACTTTCAGCCCCACTACTCAGGATCCCTCCCCCCCCCCGAATCAGTTTAAACCTTAAACAATCTCCTTCATTGGCATTGAGGGAGAGATTATTGTTGCCACACCAGTTCTTCAGATTTCCTATCTCATTCCTGTGCTTTGTCTCGTCATTGTTTGAGATCCGACCCACTACAGTGATGTCATGTCGTCAGCAAACTTGAAAATCGAGTTGGAGGGGAATTTGGCCACACAGTCATAGGTGTACAATGAGTATAGCAGGGGGCTGAGATCACAGCCTTGTGGGGCACCGGTGTTGAGGATGATTGTGATGGAGATGTTGTTGCCTATCCTTTCTGATTGTGGTCTGTGGGTTAGGAAGTCAGGATCCAGTCGCAGAGGGAGGAGCCGAGGCCCAGGCCAGGAAGTTTGGCAATGAGTTTCATAGGAATAATAGTGTTGAAGGCTGAGTTGTAGTCAATAAATAGGAGTCTGACGTAGGTGCCTTAGTTATCTCGGTGTTCCAGGCTTGAGTGCAGGGCCAGGGAGATGGCATCTGCTGTGGACCTGTTGTAGTGGTCGGCGAACGTATAGTGGATCCAGGCAGTCTGGGATCTATTAATCTCTACAGTCACATCAGAAACCTTAATTCATTATTTATTAATAACGTTACACTTATCATAATTCCTTCAGCTCCTCTTTTTCAATTAAGAAAGGAAAAATGTAGTTCAAGTTAGATTTTTTGGCGCAGATGCGGACAGATTGGAGAAGAGTGTACAAGAAACGGGATGAACCTTAACTAAATGAACACCTGAGTCTTGTGTCTTTAACCACCACCCTCATATTCCTGGCAGGGGATATTCAGGCTATGCCAATCATGCTGAGTTAGTGCAATGCCCCTACAACATTGTCTAGGTCAAATGCTGGGAACAGTCAATATGATGTTTCCCTGTCCTTCCTTCTAAAAAACATGGAAACCAGAGGCTCAGCTGATGCTGCCACTTCCTCTCCTGGCGGTACAGGGGTGGGATTGTAAATAATCAGAATAATACACTAATCAGAGTATGGTAATCGCTTCATTAAAAGAATCACCAGTACAACCTGTAACATCTGCTTGTGTTATAATTACAAACAGCTGCAACACACTGGGGATTGAGCTCCTTATAGATCCGACAGCTCTGAACGAGAGATTTATAATAATAGTTTGAACCTTAAGACAGTTTGAAATGATTTTTCCATCACAGCCATTTATTGTGAGTAACAATGGTAACAGAGGATGAGCCTTAAACTTGGTGACTGACTGCTCTACATGAAGCCTTTTGCCTCAGCCCTCTGAAGAAAACAAGGATACTGTTGCTGACAAATTCAGCTGCGGAATGGCAGAAGGACAGTGCAAAATTGCACTATTTTATTCTGACTGAATCATACCAGCAATGGAGAGCTGAAGTAGAAATATGAGCCTGGGGTACTTCCATACCCCGAAAGAAGCAAGGTATGGCATTAGCTATTATGTTTGATTCTTGTTTGTAATGTATGTAAAGACCATGAGGTAGGCCTGTAGAACTTAACAAGGGAGCAAAAACAGAAAATGTTGGAAAATCTCAGCAGGTTTCACAAAATCTGTGAAGAAAGAATAGAGTCAACGTTTCGAGTCTGGATGACCCTTCATCAAATCAAGGGAGCAGTTTATTTCAGATTTTCACAGTGAGTCCTCGACTGACTCATCAAACTCCACCCTGGGTGGAGTCAGCCCCCAGAGTCAGCCCCCAGAGTCAGGCCCCAGAGTCGTCTGACCAGCACTCTCTTAAAGGGGCAGCACACACCCCTCCCCCTTTATTTCAAACTCCCATAACTGAACATATATGCAATAATTGCAAGTATTACGCAGGCATTGTAACCAACACACTGTGAGGAATATTTACAGAAAAACAGAATTACAACAAGCCATTCTCGCCCGCCCGCATGAGTTTGAAACTAATCCAAGAGTGATGTCACAGGAAACTGGTAAGCTGATTGGTTGGTAAGTAACTGATATTAGGGACTGTGTTTAAATACCGGAAGCTAAAAGAAATGTATTATTTATTATCTAGATTTGTTAAAGTCTAAGGCATTAATCGTAAATTTAAGATATGTCAGAAGAGGAATGTGTGGCTTATCATATATGGGGAGTCCCGGATGTTGCCAGTGTTCTAGTTGACCATGTGTGTAGGAAGTGCTTCCAGTACAGAAGCTGGAGCTCTGGGTTTCGGAGCTTGAGCATCAGCGAGAGACACTGCAAGACCAAAGAACAGTACAGTATAGCACAAGACCAGGCCCTTTAGCCCACCAAATCTGCACTGACACATGATACCATTCTAAACTAAAGACCTTTTGCCTCTATGCAGTCTGTATCCATCTATTACCTACCTATTCATGTATCTGTCAAGCTGTCCCTTAAAACATTGCTATTGTATCTGCTTCTATCACCAGCTCTGGCAGTGCATTCCAGGCACTTAACACCCTCTGTTTAAAAAAAAACTTGCCTTTCGTATCTCCTTTAAACTTTCCTCTTTTTACATTAACCTGTGTTCCCTAGTAATTGATCTTTCTACCCTGGGAAAAAGACGCTGATTATCCTTTCTATCCATACCTCTCATAATTTTGTAAACTTCTATCAGATCGTCCTTCACCCTCCAACGTTCAAGTGAAAACAAACCAAGTTTGGCCAATTTTTCCACATAGCTAATACCCTCCAAACCAGGAGGGTTTGTTTCTGTACCCTCTCCAAAGTCTCCACGTTCTTCTGTAGTGTGACGACCAGAACTGTATGCAATATTCCAAATGTGGCCGAACTAAAGTTCTATACAGCTGCAACATGACTTGCCAGTTTTTATACTCCATGCCCCGACTGATGAAGGTAAGCCTTCTTGATTACCTTATCTACTTGTGTTGCCACTTTCAGGCAACTGTGGACCTGTATGCCTAGATTCCTCTCCCATGTTAATGGTTCTACGGGTTCTACCATTTACTGTATACTTCCCTGCTGCATTAGACCTTTCAAAATGCATCACCTCGCATTTGTCCGGATTAAATTTCATCTGCCGTTTCTCCAAGCCGCTAGCCTATCTATCCTGCTGTATCCTCTGGCAATCCTCCTCGCTATCCACAGTTCCCTCAATCTTTGTGTCATTTGCAAACTTACTAATCAGACCACATACATTCTCCTCCACATCATTTATATAAATCACAAACAGAGGTCCCTGCACTGGTCCCTATGGAACACCACTGATTATAGATCTCCAGTCAGAAAAACATACCGCTATTCTGTCTCCTATGACCAAGCCTATTCTATGTCCATCTTACCAGCTCACCAGCCCACCAAGGCTGAGAGTTACATGTATAGCATGTTTAGAGAAGTGGTCACAGTGCAGTTCAAGGGACTAGAGGAAAGAGTCCTCTGGGGTCCCACTCACTAACCAGTATTCCATTTTGGAAGCTGATGAGGGTGCTAGTACCTCGGAGGAGTGCAATCAGAGCCAAGATTTTGCCACCACAAGCAGCTTAACGACAAGATGGGAGGAAGAAGAAAGGAAGAGCAATAGCAATTGGGGATTCTTTAGTCAGGGGAGCAGAAGATGTTTCTGTGGCCAAAAATGTGACTCTAGGATGGTGCGTTGCCTCCATGGTGCCAGGGTTAGGGATGTCACTGAATGACTGCAGGACATCCTGAAAGTATAGAGTGATGAGCCAGGGGTCATGGTACATGTACAACATAAGAACATAAGAAATAGGAGCAGGAGTAGGCCATCGAGCCCCTCGAGCCTGCCCCGCCATTCAATAAGATCATGGCTGATCTGAAGTGGATCAGTTCCACTTACCCGCCTGATCCCTATAACCCCTAATTCCCTCACCGATCAGGAATCCATCTATCCGTGATTTAAACATATTCAACGAGGTAGCCTCCACCACTTCAGTGGGCAGAGAATTCCAGAGATTCACCACCCTCTGAGAGAAGAAGTTCCTCCTCAGCTCTGTCCTAAACTGACCCCCCTTTATTTTGAGGCTGTGCCCTCTAGTTCTAGTTTCCTTTCTAAGTGGAAAGAATCTCTCCATCTCTACCCTATCCAGCCCCTTCAATATCTTATAGGTCTCTATAAGATCCCCCCTCAGCCTTCTAAATTCCAATGAATACAAACCTAATCTGCTCAGTCTCTGCTCATAATCAACACCCCTCATCTCTGGTATCAACCTGGTGAACCTTCTCTGCACTCCCTCCAAGGCCAATATATCCTTCAGCAAATAAGGGGACTAATACTGCACACAGTATTCCAGCTGCGGCCTCACCAATGCCCTGTACAGATGCAGCAAGACATCTCTGCTTTTATATTCTATCTCCCTTGCGATATAGGCCAACATCCCATTTGCCTTCTTAATCACCTGTTGCACCTGCAGACTGCGTTTTTGCATCTCCTGCACAAGGACTCCCAGGTCCCTCTGCACAGCAGCATATTGTAATTTCTTTCCATTTAGATAATAATCCGATTTGCTATTATTTCTTCCAAAGTGAATAACCTCGCATTTGTTAACGTTATACTCCATCTGCCAGATCCTCGCCCACTCACTCAGCCTGTCCAAATCTCTCTGCAGACATTCTACGCCCTCCACACGATTCACTTTTCCGCTTATCTTTGTGTCGTCTGCAAACTTTGTTACCCTACACTCAGTCCCCTCCTCCAGATCATCTATATAAATGGTAAATAGTTGAGGCCCCAGTCCCGATCCCTGCGGCACGCCACTAGTTACCATCCGCCAACCAGAAAAGCACCCATTTATTCCGACTCTCTGCTTCCTGTCGGATAGCCAATCCCCAATCCACGCTAACACCCTACCCCCAACTCCGTGTGACCCAATCTTCTTCAGCAACCTTTTGTGAGGCACCTTATCAAACGCCTTTTGGAAATCCAAAAACACCGCATCCACCGGTTCTCCTCCGTCAACCGCACTAGTCACATCTTCATAAAAATCCAACAAGTTCGTCAAGCAGACTTTCCCCTCATGAATCCATGCTGCACCTGCTTAATCGAACCATTCTTATCCAGATGGCCTGCTATTTCTTCTTTAATGATGGATTCCAGCATTTTCCCAACTACAGCCTGTAGTTACCCGCCTTTTGTCTATTTCCTTTTTTAAACAGCGGCGTAACATTGGCCGTTTTCCAATCCGCCGGCACTACCCCAGAATCCAACGAATTTTGATAAATAACCACTAACGCATCCGCTATTACCTCTGACATTTCTTTCAGTACCCTGGGATGCATTCCATCTGGGCCCGGGGACTTGTCCACCTTCAGTCCCGTTAGTCTACCAAGCACTGCCTCCCTGGTAACATTAATTGTATTGAGTACCTCTCCTCCTACCAACCCTCTATCGTTAATATTTGGTAAACTATTTGTGTCTTCCACCGTGAAGACCGACACAAAAAACTTATTTAAAGTTTCAGCCACTTCCTCATTTCCCACTATTAAATCCCCCCTCTCGTCCTCCAAGGGTCCATTCACTCTTGCCACTCTATTCCTTTTTGTATATTTGTAAAAGCTTTTACTATCATTTTTTATATTAAGAGCTAGCCTAGCTTCATAACCTATCTTTCCTTTCTTTATCGCTTTCTTAGTCGTTCTTTGTTGTTTCTTAAAGTTTTCCCTATCTTCCAATTCTCCACTATTTTTGGCCACTCTGTACGCATCGGTCTTTAATTTAATACTCTCCTTAATTTCCTTCGTTATCCTTTTCTTACAACCCTTCTTTATCACCGGAATATATTGTTGCTGAGTACTGAAAAGGATCTCCTTAAAAATCCTCCACTGTTCCTCAGCTGTCCTACCTACCAGTCTGCTCTCCCAGTCCACCTTAGCCAATTCATCCCTCATCCTATCGTACTTCCCTCTGTTCAAACAGAGGACAGTGTATGGGACCCTACTTTCTCCTCTTCCATTTGTATCAGAAATTCGACCATATTTGTGATCACTTGACCCAAGAGGGTCCTTCACAAGAACATCCTTAATTCTACCTACCTCGCTACACATTACCAGATCTAAGATAACTCGTTCCCTCGTCGGTTCTGTAACATACTGTTCAAGGTAACTATCCCGACAGCATTCTAAGAACTCTTCCTCCATCCCACCCCTTCCAACTTGAGTCAGCCAATCAATATGCAGGTTGAAGTCCCCCATGATTATTGCCGTTCCGTTTTTGCACGCATCCATTATTTGCTTGTTTATAGCCCTCCCCACCTCAACATTATTATTTGGGGGCCTGTAGACCACGCCTACTAGTGTCTTTCTCCCCCTACTATTCCTTATCTCTACCCATAACGATTCCACGTTTTGTTCCTTAGAGCCTATGTCATCCCTCACTACTACCCTGATATTATCTTTTATTAACAGAGCTACCCCACCACCTTTTCCTTCCTGTCTATTCTTCCTAAATAACTTCCTAAACAACGATATGGGCAAATTGAGGAATGAGGTCTTGCATCAAGAATTCAAGGAGCTAGGCAGTAGATAAAAAAGCAAGATTACTCCTGGTGCCATGTGCTAGCATGTATAGAAATAGGAAAATAGGACTGATGAATGTGTTGCTTAAGAATTGGTGCAGGGGGGAGGGTTTTAGATTCCTGGATCGCTGGGACTGTTTTTGGGGAAGGTTGAACATGTACAAATGGGATGATCTGCACCTGAACCACATTGGGACCAACAGCCTTGCAGGTAGGTTTGCTGGTGTTGTTGGGAAAGTCTGGCAGGGGGAGGGGCACAGAATATTGGTAAAGTAGAGACATAGCTTGCAACAGTAAAAGAACAAGTCAGTGCGCCTTCAGATATGTTGAGTGTCAAGAGAGTAAGGTGAGGCTGGACAGTCTTTATCTTAATGCTAGAAGTGTAATCGGAAAGACTGAGGAGTTAAAAGCATGGATTGGCACATGGAAGTGTGATGTTGTTGCCACCACGAAACATGGTTGGATTTTTTCTTTAGGGAAGAGAAGACTAAGGTGGGGGGGGAGCGGGGAATGATTGATGTGTGTAAGATTATGAGGGATGTGCCACGAGAATCAGTACTGCAAGTCTTATTGTTTGTTATATATGTAAATGATATGGATGAAAATGTGGGGTTTGCAGAGACACCAAGATCGGTAGGGTGTTTAATAGTGAAGAAGATGATTGCAGGTTACAGGAAGATTATAGATGAATTGGTCTGATGGGCAGAGCTTTGGCAGATGGTATTTAACCCTGAGGTGATGCACTTTGGAAGAAGAAACAAGGTGAGGGGGTATTTAATGAATGGCAGGACACTGGGTAGCTCAGAGGAACAGATGGATCTTGAGGTAATTATTCATTGATCCCTGGAGGCAGAGGAGCATGTGAATAAGATAGTTAAGAAGGCACATGGGACACTTGCTTTCATCAGTCATGGAGTCATAGAATCATAGAGTCATATAGGTTTACAGCAGGGAAAAAGGCCCTTTGGCCCAACTTGTCCATGCCGCCCCTTTTTTAACAACTAACCTGGTCCCAATTGCTTGCATTTGGCCAATATCCCTCTATAGCCATCTTACCCATGTAACTTGCTAAATGCTTTCTAAAAGACAAAATTGTACCTGCTTCTACTACTACATCTGGTAGCTTGTTCCAGACACTCACCACCTTCTGTGAAAAAATTGCCTCTCTGGACCCTTCGATCTATCAAAATGCATCACCTCGCGTTTATCTAAATTAAACACCATCTGCCATTCATTAGTCCACTGGCCCAATTGATCAAGATCCCGTTGCAATCCTCGATAATCTTCTTCACTGTCGACTACGCCACCAATCTTGGTGTCATCTTCAAACGTAATAACCATGTGTCTTAAATTCTCATCCAAATCATTCATATAAATGGCAAATAACAGTGGACCCAGCACTGATCCCTGAGGCACACCACTGGTCACAGGTCTCCAGTTTGAAAAACAACCCTCTATAACCATCGTCTTCTTCCATCAAGCCAATTTTGTTCCAATTAGCTACCTCCCCTGGATCCCATGAGATTTAGCCTTATGCAAAAACCTACCATGCGGTACCTTGTCAAAGGCCTTGCTAAAGTCCATGCAGACAACATCAACTGCACTGCCCTCATCTACATTCTTTGTTACCCCATCAAAAAATTCAATCAAATTCGTGAGAAATGATTTTCCAGTCACAAAGCCATGCTGATTGTCCCTAATCAGTCCTTGCATCTCTAAATGCCTATAGATCCTGTCTCTCAAAATAGCTTCTAACAACTTGCCCATGACAGACATTAGGCTGTAGTTCCCAGGCTTTTCCCTGCAGCCCTTCTTAAACAAAGGCACAACATTTGCCACCCTCCAATCTTCAGACACCTCACCTGTGGCTGTCAATGATTCAAATATCTCTGCTCGGGGACCTGCAATTTCCTCCCTAGCTTCCCACAACGTCCTGAGATACACTTCATCAGGTCCGGGCATTTATCTATCGTGATGCGCTTTAAGACTTCCAGCACCTCCTTATGTGTACACTCCTCAAGACATCACTATTTCCCCAAGTTTCCTAAGATCTATGCCTTTCTCAACAGTAAATACTGATGAGAAATATTCATTAAAGATCTCACCCATCGCTTGTGGATCTGCACATAGATGACTTTGTTGATCCTTAAGAGGCCCTACTCTCTCCCTTGTTACTCTTTTGCCTGTTATAGAACATAGAACACTACAGCACAGAACAGGCCCTTCGGCCCATGATGTTGTGCCGAGCTTTATCTGAAACCAAGATCAAGCTATCCCACTCCCTATCATCCTGGTGTGCTCCATGTGCCTATCCAATAACCACTTAAATGTTCCTAGAGTGTCTGACTCCACTATCACTGCAGGCAGTCCATTCCACACCCCAACCACTCTCTGCGTAAAGAACCTACCTCTGATATCCTTCCTATATCTCCCACCATGAACCCTATAGTTATGCCCCCTTGTAATAGCTCCATCCACCCGAGGAAATAGTCTTTGAACGTTCACTCTATCTATCCCCTTCATCATTTTATACACCTCTATTAAGTCTCCCCTCAGCCTCCTCCGCTCCAGAGAGAACAGCCCTAGCTCCCTCAACCTTTCCTCATAAGACCTACCCTCCAAACCAGGCAGCATCCTGGTAAATCTCCTCTGCACTCTTTCTAGCGCTTCCACATCCTTCTTATAGTGAGGTGACCAGAACTGCACACAATATTCCAAATGTGGTCTCATCAAGGTCCTGTACAGTTGCACCATAACCCCACGGCTCTTAAACTCCAACCCCCTGTTAATAAAAGCTAACACACTATAGGCCTTCTTCACAGCTCTATGTTATGTATTTGTAGAAGCTCTTTGGATTCTCCTTTGCCTTATCTGCCAAAGCAACTTCGTGTCCCCTTTTTGCCTTCCTGATTTCTCTCTTAACTCTACTCCTACACCCTCTATACTCTTCAAGGAATCCACTTGATCCCAGCTGCCTTCGAATGTTGCATGCCTCCTGCTTCTTCTTCTGGACCAGGGCCTCAGTATCCCGAGTCATCCAGGCTTCTCTACTCCTACCAGCCTTGCTCTTCACTCTAAAAGAAATATGCTTCTTCTGAACTCTGGTTAAGACACTTTTGAAAGCCCCCTATTTGCCAACCGTCCCTTTGCCTGCCAACAGACTCCCCCGATCAACTTTTGAAAGTTTCTGTCTAATATCGTTAAAATTGGCCTTGCCCCAATTTAGAATTTTAACTTTTGGGCCAGACCTATCATTCTCCATAGCTATCTTAGAACTAATAGAATTATGGCCACTGGTCCCAAAGTGATCCCTCACTGACACTTCTGTCACCTGCCCTTCCTTATTTCCCAAGAGGAGGTCAAGTTTTGCTCCTCCTGAATACATGTCGTGGTTCCCCAGGACGACAATTCGTTCACATCGGTTTAAAACAGAGAGTCTGAGCAGCGATCTTCCAAGCAATAGACTTTATTTCTCAGCACAAGCGATAAAGTCGGGAACGTCCGGAACACTCCAAAGAGCCCTTGGGCTTACACTCTTTTATGTACATTTCAGCCTCATATCTCAAGATCCTCCTCTCCCTTTTACAGCCTGTCCTTGGTTGTTATCTTACCCTACAGCCCGCTCTTTCTTTGGCCACCATTATTTTTAGTTGACCCTTTATCTGTTTTCTTTGCAATCGGTCGTTCACTGTTATATCTCTTCGTTTCTTAAACCATGGTGGTTATAACTCTTGCTCTTATCTGAACTTTTCTGTTTGTATAATAATCGTGGTTTTGTAAGCTAAGGCCGAAAGTGTTTAGAAGAAAAGACATCCCCCTGCTGATTTATGGTCCACTAATGTGTTTAGAAGAAAACATTCTCTCTGCTGGTTTATGGTCCACTATTAAGTTGAACCACCGAGCAGTCTTCCTTGTTTTCTTAAGTGACTATTGTCTGCTTTCCTTAATTAGTGATTGCTATATTACTTCTCTAGTTCCTCCACTTTGACTATATCGACTACACTTGATTATATTAGGTCACACGAAGTTATTTTAGGTTATATACCCATCTCACTACTCACCTAAATCTGCTATATCATTTTACTAAAACCTGTGAATCTGAATTTCATACCTAGCTCATACAATATCTAATACAATTTCCCTTACAATCCCCCCTTTGAGGCTTCCCTAGCCTCATCCCAATTATCAAGCTCAAATAATCCCCTCGCTCAATCCCATTTGTATTTTATTTTAATCACTCTTTGCAGGCGATGTGGAGGAGCCGAATATTTTGGTCAGGGATCAGTGTCCCTATTCTAACTTTATCATAATTTGTCTATCCCGGTTCTGATTTTTGGGTTGCTCTTCCAGATTGCCTGCCCCTGACAGTCATCAGCCAAAAACCTTCCCACTCTTGTCTAGGGAAGGGAAAAAGACTGATTCCTGTGTACAGACTAAGTTCTCCTGGTTTCGTGCGGACTTCAGCAAGGTGCTGTTGTTTCCACAAGGTGATCTTCCACTATTGTAGTTATTTTACAGAGTGACGAGTTTCAACTTCGACCAAGGTCATTGTGAATCCACTCAGCGGGGGCGGCTCAAGGTTTTCCCATTCCTCTGTTTTTTCTCTTGAGCGTGAGCTGCTTAGCACCCGCGTCACCATCTGCCGCGCTGCCACTCTGGTAAGGAAGGATCTCAGGGCGGGTAAAAAACAACAAAATATCAATCCCAGAATGATTATTGTTGCGATTGCTACAGCTCCAGCTTTGGCAAACCACGCCCCCCATCTTCCTAATATTCTGTCCAGCCAACTCCATACCTCATGCCCAAACCCAGCATTTTCTTTCACTTCTTTCTTAAGATTTCTTAACTTATTCATGGCTTGTGTAAATGACCCCTCTGGATTAGTGTTATTAGGGATAAATGTGCAGCACTGATCCCCAAACATAACACACACCCCTCCTTTCTCTGCCAGGAGCCAATCTAACGCCTGTCGATTTTGCCACGCCATTTTGCTGGTCGCATCCAACTGCTCTCCTAAGGCCTCCAGGGCATCATTCGTATAATTAATAAACCTCTGCTGATTATAATAGATGTAATTGATCCACTCAGTATTCTTGCTGGGTGTGATCCAAACAAAGAGGGATTCAAACCCTGCAGCTATTTCGTTCCTAGCTTTGAACTCATTCGGGATGCCGCGGGGCTGTCCGATTGCGTCCAATTTTATCGTAGGGTCAGGGGTATATGCCCTCTTAACTTTTTGTGATTTAATTTCTCTTTCCACCTGTAGTATCACAATGCTCTGGGCAAGCATAACTCGAGCACATAGTCCTTTCCAATTCTGTGGTAATTTTGCCAATAGCCCTTTCTCCGGGCCACAAAGCCACCAGAGATCGGCCAGTTGATTTTCTTGATAGTCTAACACATAAGGAGGGGGTGCCCATCCCCCTCCTGAGATGATCAGATTAAGAGCATCGGTTATATTCCAAATCCTTTCACACTCTCCTGTGTAATTTCCCACACTACTTCCTGTGCTACTTTCCTTCCAATAGCAATCTTGGATTTGTAAGTTGGGCTCTACACTCCATTCCTTTGGGACCGCGTCCACTGCCGTTTTTGGCCACTTTGGACATCTGTGGGTCAAGTTGTAGATGCCCTTTTTTACCCCAGCAAACAGGATGCAGTGGTATTGACACAACGGCGACTCACCTTTACAAAGGTTATCACATGCGGATCCGGAACAGTCTGTCTTCTCATACGAGTAGTTCCGATTCCCTATCATATGATACCTTATATATGTGGTATATGGACGGCAATTTTCCTTTCTCCAGCTTTGTTTCCTGGTTCTACAGTCTCCTGATCCCCATGGTATATCAGTTACTTGGGTGTTAGGTTTCTCTGATGCACATACTACACACTCTTTCCCATCACTGTTTCTCTGACCTGTATACTCAGCCCATTTCCACCATTTGTTTTTCTGCGCTTTTTCCCAAATAGTATTTGTGCTCACTAATCGTTCACGTTTTGTTCGTCTTAATACTCTATCTTCCTGATTCTGCACCCTTATGTCTTCTGTATCCCATTCTCCTTTTCTATGGGTCACGGAAGTCCCTAAGGGAAATAGTTTCCAAGTCCCAGGTGGGGAATGGGGCCCCTTCCCTGTCCTCACCTCCCTCGGCACCTTGACTAATAGGCTCAGGCTGGGCATTTGTATCATCAGCCAGCTCATGTACAGAACTACTTTCATCATCCTCTATTCTTTTTGTTCTTCCTTGGCTCTGTTCCTCCTCCCCACGATTCTCCCCGTGTATTTCTATTTCTTCCTCGCTATCACCTCTATCCACTCTGTGTACTTCTTCAATTTCCCTTCTCTCCCCTACCCCTGGTACCGTTCTGGTACAATGGTTCAAGTGATACCACAGTGTACTGCCTTCTACTTGCAACGCCGTGGGAGACACTTTGGTGACTTCAAACGGTCCTTCTCGTCTCGGTTCGTTCCAACATCTCCGGAACTTTCTGATGTATACTCGATCTCCAGGTTTGATCTGATGTTCTGTTACCGGATTCTCCTCCTCCTTGGCTTTTTCCTGTTCAGATATAGTTCTATGTATAACAGTTAATTGTTGTATATATTCTTTTGTGCTTTGATCTAAACATTCTAGCGTAGGACCTCCTGATCCCCTGATCTTAGGTACCGGCATTACTCTTCCTGTCATCATTTCATGTGGGCTCAAATGTGTGATTCTGTTTTCCTGACTCCTGTACTGCAAAAGAGCCAATGGCAGAGCATCTATCCAGTTTTTCCCTGTTTCATTGCAAATTTTGCTTATTTTAGCCTTAAGGGTCCCGTTTGCTCTCTCCACCATTCCTTGGGATTGAGGATGATATACACATCCAAACTTCTGCTTTATTCGGAGTGCCGAGAGTGTCTCTCTCAGTGCCCTTCCTATAAAAGCAGATCCATTGTCTGAACTTAATTGCGTGGGTATGCCAAATCTTGGGATAATTTCTTTTGACAGGAAGTTAATCACCGTTCCAGATCCTTGATCTTTGGATGGCGTTGCTTCTATCCATCTGCTGAATCTATCAATAATCACTAACATGTATCTTTTCCCCCTCACCACCTTTCCCATATCCACATAGTCCATGCATAGATGTTTAAATGGTCCTTCAGGAATGGGTATATGCCCTATTGGGGCAGTAATGCCCTTCCTGATGTTATTCTGAGCACACACCTCACACTGACTTAGTATGTAGTCAATCGAGTTTTGCAGGTATGGTGACCAGAATCCTTCCTTCTTGATCTTTCTAGCCACTTCTCCTCTTGCACAGTGGTCCACTCCATGCGCTTCGCTAATTAGTACGGTTAGTAATGATGTGGGTGCTATGACTAATCCCTCCCCATTTCTCCATATCCTGTCCTGTTGTCCCTGTAGTGCTCCTCTATCTTTCCACATTGCCTTTTCAGCTACAGAGGTTTCCTCCTGTAACTGTGCTACATCTTCTAATGTGATATGAGGTTCGATATCCCCCGTACCTGGCCCTGGGTGCGGCCTTGCTATTTCTACTGGGGCTATCGTAGCCTCAATGCATCCTGACGCTTCTTTAGCTGCCTTGTCGGCTTTGGTGTTTCCCTGTGTGATGCTGTCTGCTCCCTTTTTATGCGCCTGACACTTAATTATGGCTAATTCCCTTGGACCCATCATGGCCCTTATTAAAGCCCTGATTTGACCTTCGTGTTGTATTGGTCCTCCTCCGCTTTTCATAAATCCCCTTTGCTTCCATATTGCCCCGAACAGATGGCAGACCCCGTGGGCATAGGCCGAATCAGTATAAATTTCCACTGCTTCCCCGTTTGCTAGCTCACATGCTCTGGTCAATGCTTTAAGCTCTGCTAATTGGGCCGAACAGGGCTGTTCACATTTCTCTGCTTCTATAACTTCAAGTCCTCCTGGTCTTTGTTCGACTATGGCATAGCCTGCGTGGTTTCCTAAGTGATCCCTGTAACATGAGCCATCTACATACAGTATCCTTTTCCCTTCTGTCACTAGTCCCTCTGCTCTTAAATCTTTTCTCAGTTTCATAAATGTTTTTGCTTCTCTTAAGCATTCATGTTCTTCTCCTTCATGAGGTAATGGCATGTAATCAGCTGGATTTACTCTGTTGCACTTTATAATCGTGATATCTGGAAATGTGGTTAGCATTCGATAATGATGGATCCTAGCAGGTGTCAGCACAAATTTTCCTTGCTCAATCAATTCAGCTACCTTATGGTGTACATGTATGTTTATCGGATATCCCATTGTGACCGTGGCTGCCTTTTCGTACGCCCACCAAGCTGCTGCCAGGCCTTGATAGCACGGAGGGTATCCCATCGCTACGTCGTCTAGCTTGGTACTGTAATATGCTACAGCCTGCCTTCGTCTACCCTTGCAATTTTCCTGCATTAACATTGCTGTAGCAAATCCGGCTTCTCTGTTACTCACAAATAAGTCAAAGGGCTTGTCATAGGTCGGTAAGGCCAATGCTGGTGCCTGTGCCATTTCTCTTTTCACGTTTTCAAATGCGTCTGAAGCATCTTTATCCCATTTTAGTTTGGCTTTTAATTCGTCACACCCTGCCTCCTTCATTATCTTTCGTAGTGCCTGCGTTTTTTCGGCATAGCTTTCCACCCATTCTGAACTGAATCCTGTCATTCCCAAAAATGTCATCATTTGTCCCACCGTCCGTGGTTTCGGAACTTTTAGTACTGCTTCTATTTGCTGTGAAGCTATCTCCTTCTGTCCTGCTGATATTTCTCTTCCCAAGTATTCTACCTTTTTCTGGCACAGCTGCAGCTTTTTCCTTGATACTTTATGACCCCCTTCTGCTAGTCTTTTCAATAGTTTTAAACTATCCTTCCTGCACTGTTCTTGTGTTCCTGTGCATAATAATAAATCATCCACATATTGTATTAGTGTTCCTTCCAACTGTATTCCTTCTAAATCTGCTCTCAACACCTGATTGAATACATGTGGGGAATGTTTAAATCCTTGGGGCATCCTATTGTATGTGTATTGTTTCCCCTCGTACGTAAATGCAAAGAGATACTGACTTTCTTGAGCTAGTGGCACACTAAAAAATGCCGAACATAGGTCTATTACAGTAAACCATCTACTTTCAGGTGGTATATTTGTCATCAAGGTATAAGGGTTTGGAACCTCTGCTGGCATATCTTCCACTACCTCATTAATTGCCCTTAGGTCATGCACCAATCTCCATTTTTCTCCGTCCGCCTTTTTCACTGGTAGTAGCGGTGTATTACACCTGCTCCGGGTTTCTTTTAATACCCCTGCTTCTATCAATCCCTTAATCGTCCCTCTAATTCCTTCAATTGCTTCTGTCTTGATTGGGTATTGCGGCCTATACGGCCCCTGGCATCCTGTCTTTAATCTGACTTCAACTCGATTAGCGTTTTTGACCCTCCCTACATCCGTGTCCTGTCTGGACCACAACTCCTGCGGGAGGGAGTTCAAATCCTGCTCTAACCTCTCTCTCCACTCCAGTTCCTGTTTCTCGATTTGCACTCCTATTGTTATCTGCTTCGGTTTCCCAAGCATTTTAACATCCAAAATTATTTTCGTCATTTGTCCATTGCTGGACGTCCAAATATCTACATTGTCTGTCTGGACAAATTCTAAATCTTGTGCTCTCAACACCATTGGTCCTAGGTCTTTTGATCTGTATCCCGGATTCACTTTCAATGTGACATGTGGCTCCGCCCCAGATACAGAGAACCATTTGTTAACCCATTCATTCCTAACAATTGTGAGGGCTACTCCCTCTAGTCCGATTAAAATACTTCCTGACTTTATTTCCTGTTCTCGTCCCGCCTCCCTTTCCCATTTCTCCTGTATCTCAGGTTCCTGCCCTTCATCAAATATCATTGTACTGTGTAATTCTGTTCTTGGCCATTTGGCTTGTGGAACCCAAGTGTTTATAAGCTTTCCCCAAACTTCCCATATCTGTTTTTTAACTTGTTCCTCTATATCTCCCAACCAATATACATTAACCCCTTCCTTTCCTGGTATTTCAAGTGGATACATTCCCATCAAATCAATTCCTTGTTCAGTGCATTCTAATTTCAGTCCTAAACCTAGGATTGCATCCCTTCCCAATAGATTTAAAGGAGTTTTATCACATACTAAAATAGGTACATGGGTTGTCTTATTTCCAATGGTAACAGGCACCGGCGTCGTCATTCGAGCTAATGTTACTTTCCCCGAGAACCCCACAGTTTTTACAAACTGGTTTGACAATGGTAAGTGATCCGCATATTTCGTTTGCATGCACGTACATGTGGCGCCGGTGTCTATCATCATGGGGACCTCGATCCCTCCTACTCTAACGTTAACTATAGGTTCCTGCTCTGCAGTTTCTGTTATCTGTACGTACTGTCCTACCATTTCGGGGTTCTCTGGGCCTCCCTATGGGGAATTCTGATGGTTTACCGGCCCTTGAAACATCGGGATGCTGTTTGGCGATCCTTGGATCAGTTGTTGGCCTGTCTGCTGCTGGTTTTCTCCCTGTCTGGGGAAATTCCGCGGGCAATTCCTTTTTATGTGCCCTGCCTCCCCGCACCCCCAACACACACCTGAAGGGCCAGGCAATGGTCCCTGTCTCGGAGTCTGATAATTAACCTGTCCCTGTCCTCTCTGATTCTGATAGGGTGGCCTACCACCTCCCTGTCCTTTCCCATTTCTATTCCAGTCAGTCTGACTTTGCAGGGCGTATGGGTTTTGATAATTTAGGCCATAGGCTCCTGGGTTCATGGACAGTGGGAAGGCAGAAATGTTATAGGTTATGACGGGCTGGCCTCCATCTCCGCTCCCCCCTTTGATTAGTGCAGGTATTTCCTCTGGCTTTTGCTCCACCATCATTGGTGCTATTTTTCTGGGTGCGAGATCCTCTTTTGCCTTTAGCTTATCCTTGCTTTTGATCTCCTCCAACTGTGCCTGATATAACTGGGTACAGTCCCGTGGAGCTCTGTTTCTCTAAGTATGGGGGTGGGGCTACGTTTGGATCTTCCAATTTTGCTTTTTCCTCAAGTTGTACTGGCATCTGCATTCTACCTCCCCTCCATACCCCTCTTCTCTCTTTCCCTTCTTGTTGGAATAGGGCTAATATCTCTAACTCCTTTTCTCGCTTTTCCCTTCTTTTGCTCGATTTATCCTTAATCTTATAGTTCTTTATCATTCCCTTCTGGTCCTCACACCTCTCTATGGACCATGTGCCTTCCTCCGGCCACTGTGTATTGGTCTTATTTGTTCTTTTGGCCCATTTTTTAGAGACGTGTTCTATATCTCCCCTAAGGGCTGGGAACTTATCCCCTAATATCTCCACTGGTGTCTTAACTTGGTGCGCCATTACTCGTCTTTTTGGATCACTGTCGCAATTTTTGTCACTTAGTCCGTCAGAGTTAGGTATCACAGTGATTATTACTTGCTGTATTGTTTTTCCGTGCTCAGTCCCCTGTTTACCTTTCCTTTGGATTTCTTTTGCCACTATCTGTAATTCTAACCGGGGTCCTGATATCCACTTCCCCGTAGTCCCCTGTCCCGGCACTATCTTCCTCTCCCGGGCCAGAGGGTAGTAGGTTTTCACTTGCTCGTCTATGTGTATAAGAATCCTGTATCGGTCAGATCCCTTTATTAATTTCTCTAGGGTTTCCAATTTTATTTCGTCTATCCAATTCCTATCGACTACTCTTTCCCATTTTACATACGGCCACTCATTCTTTATCTCCTCTAAGTTAATTATGTGTATAATCTTTTTCCAATCCAGTGTTGCTTCCGTTTTTGGTATTATTCAAAGATTAGTTATTCTCAATCTTGCCACCAGGCAATTTTGTCAGGGTAATCTTTCCAAGTTGTTAGTTATTACCCTACCTATGTTCCGACTCTCCTCTTATTTCTGTTCTCCACGCTGTTACCTCAGACCAGTTTGTTCAAATTGGTCTTTTACTTCCTCTATTCTAGCTGCTACTCCCCTTTCCTGTGGTTAAAATCCACTCCTGTGCTTTTGACTACTGTATTAGGTCAGAGAGCGATCTCTCACTGATCTCTCTCCCTCTCGGTTGACGTCCCTTACCCGAGGTCCTGGGTAGGTTTGGACTGGCAGGTTTTCCCACACTTACTCTCTTCTGGGCAAGTCGTGACCTGAAAACCCGCTCCAAACCGCTCGACTTAACCTAATTGCATTACTTTAGCTTTCAGCCTTTTTCCCGTCTCACTTTTTACCCATTCACAGACAATACAGTATTCGCAGCGCGCTTTTGCATGCAAAAATTCTGCTCTTCGGATCAGACTCAGTCTCTCAAAATTTTTACACAGTTTGGTTTTACCTGTGCAGGATATCTTTTTGGGTTGGGGAGATCCAGGACCAGCAGAGAGCCGGGCGCACCGGGCCTCGAGAAAACCCCTTTCTGACAACAAGGATTTACATGCATGCAAGTCTGCTTACCTTGTTGACAGAAGGCCGGCTGGGGACCTCTCGGTTCCGGTTGGACCACCGTCTCCGCCACTCCTTCCAGATGCTTTTCTGGGCGATCTCTCACCAATCCTGCTAAGCAGCGCCAATTTTGTCGTGGTTCCCCAGGACGACAATTCGTTCACATCGGTTTAAAACAGAGAGTCTGAGCAGCGATCTTCCAAGCAATAGACTTTATTTCTCAGCACAAGCGATAAAGTCGGGAACGTCCGGAACACTCCAAAGAGCCCTTGGGCTTACACTCTTTTATGTACATTTCAGCCTCATATCTCAAGATCCTCCTCTCCCTTTTACAGCCTGTCCTTGGTTGTTATCTTACCCTACAGCCCGCTCTTTCTTTGGCCACCATTATTTTTAGTTGACCCTTTATCTGTTTTCTTTGCAATCGGTCGTTCACTGTTATATCTCTTCGTTTCTTAAACCATGGTGGTTATAACTCTTGCTCTTATCTGAACTTTTCTGTTTGTATAATAATCGTGGTTTTGTAAGCTAAGGCCGAAAGTGTTTAGAAGAAAAGACATCCCCCTGCTGATTTATGGTCCACTAATGTGTTTAGAAGAAAACATTCTCTCTGCTGGTTTATGGTCCACTATTAAGTTGAACCACCGAGCAGTCTTCCTTGTTTTCTTAAGTGACTATTGTCTGCTTTCCTTAATTAGTGATTGCTATATTACTTCTCTAGTTCCTCCACTTTGACTATATCGACTACACTTGATTATATTAGGTCACACGAAGTTATTTTAGGTTATATACCCATCTCACTACTCACCTAAATCTGCTATATCATTTTACTAAAACCTGTGAATCTGAATTTCATACCTAGCTCATACAATATCTAATACAATTTCCCTTACATACACTAAACAAATTTCTCTCCATCCAAGCCCCTTGTACAATGGCTGTTCCAATGTTTCAGTCCCCTACTATTACCACCCTGGAGCTAACTGTAACCTCCTTATATATTTGCTCCTCAATTTGAGTTTTGCACAAATATTACTTCGTGTAAGAATTCATTTTGGCTATTTCACTAGTCAATTTATGGTTTACTTGTAAGCATCTACTTAATTTTTCTACAAATGTAGTTTGCAAGTGGGGGCATGGGACCTAATGAGCTGTCCTTGCTGAGAGCTGATGTGGAAATGATGGACCAAATTTAACTATTCTATGACTCTACCAAAGAATACAAGCATTTTGGCCATCCAGGTTTACTCTGATGGATTCTTTTGTTATTTTAGACTTTTGCATGGATAAACTACTTAATATCCATTCAGAGCTGAGCATGTGATTACCTACCAGAATACCACACATCCACTGTATTTTTTTTGCTTGGAATAGATTTCTGCTTTGGCAGTACCTTTCCCTGTAGACTAATAGTTGAGCAACTACACTGGGAGAGATACTGACCAGAGATCAAAGTGCCTGACTCATTTTACTCCCAGATACCTGGCGATTATTTTCAAACAATTGGTACTACATTGAGGAAGGCCCTGCAAAATTTACCACTTCATCATTTTACCCTATATCATTGAAGTGACATATATTTTGTATATATGAATTGAGCAAAATGTGACAATGAATATCGAGATATTATCAAAGAAAATATATAAGAAATCATTAAGAAATATTGGATAAACTAGTATATACTTTTGTTCATTATGGGATGACGGCATCACCGACAAGGCTGATATTTAACCCAATTTCCCTTGTGAAGAATATGGTGAACAGCTGCAGTCTGTGTGGAAAAGTTACTTCTGGAGTTTTGTTAAATAAGACGTCCCAGGGTTTTGACCTCAGATTGAAATTATGCTCCCAAGTTGGGTATGCAGAGTTGAGAAAATTCCTAATTCTCCAAACCTGATTGGACAGAAACATCCTGAGTGGTTGGAAGTTTGTTCAGGAGGGCTGGCTGCTAAATAGAGTCAGAGTCCATAAATAGTGGAGAGGCTGTGCACTTGCTGTTGAGTGACAAGAGGAGACTGGTTAATAGGCTTACTTTGGTGTTCTGGGACTGTGCCCCAGTTATTAAGAAACAAGTAAAGCCCCCTGACACATCCTCCTGTGGGCCCGCATACCCTCCCATGTCAACATAGTCAACGTACTAAACCCAATGTCAGTCATAGCTTCTATGCCAACTCATGCTGACCCATGCTGTCTATTCATTCCAATAGCCTTTTATAGTCCATATGACAACTAAGTGCCAACTAACTCCAACCCATGCCCCACACCCTCACCCCTTACTCTTACAGTCTCCATGCCAACTTACCCAGTCTCCACTATGGGCAGAACTCCGGAGCACACATTATGCACAGTCATGTTATATACAAAAGTGGTCAACTCACAGCAAAGAGAAAAGAATGAAAAGGTTATTACATAGAGGGCATAACTTAACCAGTTTGTGGAGCTTTATTAAATAAGTGTTGCTTTTCCACAGTCCAAGATGGAAGAGAGGGAAAATCTTCCATATGTCTCTGATGTCATCACATAATCATGTGACACACTGCACAGAGATGCATTGATTTACAATAAATAACATTCCTCTCCTTTACTCCTGTAGTATGGCAACTAACATTAACTTTAACTCTTACTCACTATGAACAGTAATTATTCTACCAAGTATCATTATATATACAAGCAGTATGAGAGTCTTTTAGGAGGACGTCGGTTCCGCTTCGGCAGAATCTGTCATTCAAGAGTCTTTGCTTTCATGCGCTTGGTAGTCTGTTCACCGCTTGGCTCAGGCACGTCATCTGATAAAGTTGGTTCTTCTTCAGCTTCTACAGATACTGTTGGTTCAACTGGCGTAGGATCTGAATCCAGCTCAATCGTGATCATAGGTCAAAACCTTCAGTGTCAAATGTTGGCCTTTCAGATATCAACTCTGTAAACTGTCTTTTGAAGTGAGGATTTGATTTGATCTGTGTTCCTCCTCCAAAATCTCTTGTCATTAATTTCAGTATAAGAAATAGGTATCATCTTTGAGTATTGAAGCAGGTACCCAATTTCTTGCTGAAACGCTTTCTCCATGATCAAAATGGTTTGTTTTTGGTGTTTATTCATGATGAGTAATTTGGTTTTGTTGTTCCCGTTTCTATGGTAGAAGTGACAAGTGGTAAGAGCAAATCAAATTTAGTTCTCAACTTCCTCTTTAAAAACAAAATTGCTGGCGAGTTTTGGGTTGTCACATAGGCTGTAGGATATGAGAAGCTTGTTTACTCTTTAGGCTAATGGTCCTTCATCTTTTGATGCCTTAAGGCATTCTTCAATGACTGCACCAACCTCTCCATCAATCCATTGTTGGAAGGATAATAAGTTCCAGTTTTGATATGCTGTCTGCCATGGTTACTGAGGTAGTTCATGAATTCCCGTGACGTGAACTGTGTCCCGTTAGTGCCAACTAATTGCTCTGGTTTGCCAAACCATGCAGATGATACATCTAGTCTTTTCAGTTGTCATCGACTTCAGGCCATTTTGAATGTGCGTCCATCAGCACGAGAAACATATATCCCTCAGTTGGTGCCGCGAAGTCAATATAAACTCTGTTTTACGGTTGTCTCAGTCAATCCCAAGGGTGAAGTGGTTGAAGAGGTGGAGTATTTCATATCCTAGCACAAGATGACATCGCCCTTCACTTCCTTCAATCTGTGAGTCTAGTCCTGGCCACCAGAAATAAACAGCTTCTCACATGAAGATTGTGCTTCTTCAGATGCTCTAGTGTTTCCTCTAAGTTTTGTAAATGTTCCTGTTCTACTTTGTCCATGATTAAAATCACATGCAGGTAACATTGAGGCCCCTTAGGATTTGATCCATGGATTTTTGGAACAAGGCTGGTGCCGATGTTGTTCAGAATGGTAGGCGTTTATACTGCAACAACCCATTGTGAGTAACAATCATGAGCAATGGTTGTGTCTCAATTGCCACCTTCATTTGGAGGTATGCTTGGGACAAGTCTATCTTACTGAACTGTTGGCCCCCAGAAAATCCAGTGAATAGTTCCTTGGTTAATGGTAAGGGGTACTGGTCGACACACAGCACTGGATTTATCGTCGTTTCTGAAGTCAGAGCATATTCTGATAGAACCATCTGGTTTAATGACAGGGATGATTGAAGTTGCCCAATCGCTCATTGTTATGCACTTGATTAATCTTTCAAGTTCCATTTTAATTCTTGGTTTAATAATATATGGCACAGTTCTTGCCTTTAAGCATTTTATCTTAAGTCAAAGAACAAAGAAAATCACAGCACAGAATAGGCCCTTCGGCCCTCCAAGCCTGCACCGACCATGCTGTCCGACTCAACTAAAGCTCCCTACCCTTCCGGGGACCATATCCCTCTATTCCCATCCTATTCATGTATTTGTCCAGACGCCCCTTAAAAGCCACTATTGTATCTGCTTCCACGACCTTCCCGACAGCGAGTTCCAGGCATCCACCACCCTCTGTGTAAAAAAAACTTGCCTCGTACATCTCCTTTAAACCTTGCACCTTAAACCTATGATCCCGAGTAATTGATTTTTCCACCTTGGGAAAAGGCTTCTGATTATCCACTGTGTCCATGCCTCTCATAATCTTGACTTCTATCAAGTTGCCCCTCAATCTCCGTTGTTCCTGTGAGAACAAACCAAGTTTTTCCAACCTCTCCTCATAGCTAATGCCCTCCATGCCAGGCAACATCCTGGTAAATCTTTTCTGTACCCTCTCCAAAGCCTCTACATCCTTCTGGTAGTGTGGCGACCAGAATTGAACACTATATTCCAATTCCAGCCTAACTAAGGTTCTATAAAGCTGCAACATGACTTGCCAATTTTTAAACTCAATGCCCCGGCTGATGAAAGCAAGCATACCGTATGCCTTCTTGACTACCTTCTCCACCTGCATTGCCACTTTCAGTGATCTGTGCACCTGTACACCCAGATCCCTTTGCCTATCAATACTCTTAAGGGTTCTGCCATTTACTGTATATTTTCTATCTGGATTAGACCTTCCAAAATGCATTACCTCACATTTGTCTGGATTAAACTCCATCTGCCATTTTTCTGCCCAAGTCTCCAACCGATCTATATCATGCTGTATCCTCTGATGGTCCTCATCGCTATCCGCAAATCCACCAACCTTTGTGTCATCCGCAAACTTACTAATCAAACCAGTTACATTTTCCTCCAAATCATTTATATATATATTACATACAGCAAAGGTCCCAGCACTGATCCCTGAGGAATTCCACTTGTCACAGCCCTCCATTCAGAAACGCACTCTTCCACTGCTACCCTCTGTCTTCTTTGACCGAGCCAGTTTTGTATCCACCTTGCCAGCTCACCTCTGATCCCATGCGACTTCATCTTCTGTACCAGTCTGCCATGAGAGACCTTGTCAAAGGCCTTGCTGAAGTCCATGTAGACGACATCCACTGCCCTACCGTCATCAATCATTTTCGTCACTTCCTCGAAAAACTCGATCAAGTTAGTGAAACACAACCTCCCCTTCACAAAACCATGTTGCTTCTCACTAATACATCCACTTATTTCCAATTGGGTGTAAATCCTGTCTCGAAGAATCCTCTCCAATAATTTCCACTGACGCAAGGCTCACTGCCTCAAAGTCGTGCCTCGACTTTGGTCATTTTCCCCAAAATATTCTCAAATGCCTTCTTGTATGTTTCTAAGAGTTTCTGCAATGTGCTCTTTTCATGAACCCATTGGTAATTGCTTGCCAATTTAGATTGATTTTGTTTAACCACTTTCTTTCAAAAAGTGCAGGAAAATTTCCTTTCACAATATGTAATGGCAATTTTTAAAATTGATAATTTGCTTCAATTTGCACAATGGTATAACCCTTCACTGGAACTACCTCTTCTGTGTAAGTTCTCAGGATTATATTAGACAGCTTTAACGGTATATTCTTGAGCTTTTGTTGATATAAATTTTCAGAGGCAAGAGATACAGCAGCTCCCATATCTACTTCCAATATAATTTAATTCCCATTCAGTTTCTGATAGACCCAAAATCTCTGTGCATCACCTTGCATCAATAACACGCTGAGATTTTCCCAGATATTGTGCCTTCCTGGAAATCTTTGTTGCCTTCAGTTATTCTATCGACTTTTTGTGGATCTGGGTGCTATCTAATGTTTACTATTTCTTCGGGGTTTGAAGATTCTGTTTGGTCCAGCATGCTTTGGTTATGTGACCTTCCTTGCCAAAATTATGACATTTGTTTTCTTAACACCAACATTCCTGGGCACCCTTATGGCATGCTTGCATGCTGAGAGATCTTCTTTTATCAGTATTTATCTCACATATATAGAAAAGAGCAACAGGAATAGGCCACTCAGCCCTTTGAGCCTGCTCTGCCATTTGTCTATTTGGTAGCAAACGCCACTAGCTTTGGAGCGCTGCTCCTCCATCAGGTGAGTGGGAGATCTGCTCATAAACAGCCAACAGGGCATATAAAGACACAAACTCAATTTACAGAATAATGAATAATGATTGGAGTGCGAGTCTTTACAGCTAATCAAGTCTTAAAGGTACAGACAATGTGAGTGGAGAGAACATTAGCACAGGTTAAAGAGATGTGTATTGTCTCCAGACAGGACAGACAGTGAGACTTTGCAAGTCCAGGCAAGTTGTGGGAGTTACAGATAGTGTGACATGAACCCAAGATCCCGGTTGAGGCCGTCCTCATGTGTGCGGAAATTGGCTATCAGTTTCTGCTCAGTGACTCTGCGCTGTGAAGGCCGCCTTGGAGAATGCTTACAGAGGTTCCAACCTCTGCAAGACGTGCCGGATCATCGACACAGATGCCATGATCTCACATGAGAACACCATCCACCAGGTACACGGTACATACTCTTGCAACTCGGCCAACGTTGTCTACCTGATACGCTGCAGGAAAGGATGTCCCGAGGCATGGTACATTGGGGAAACCATGCAGACGCTGCGACAACGGATGAATGAACACCGTTCGACAATCACCAGGCAAGACTGTTCTCTTCCTGTGGGGGAGCACTTCAGCGGTCACGGGCATTCGGCCTCTGATATTCGGATAAGCGTTCTCCAAGGCGGCCTTCACAACACACGACAGCACAGAGTCTCTGAGCAGAAACTGATAGCCAAGTTCCGCACACATGAGGACGGCCTCAACCGGGATCTTGGGTTCATGTCACACTATCTGTAACTCCCACAACTTGCCTGGACTTGCAAAGTCTCACTGTCTGTCCTGTCTGGAGACAATACACATCTCTTTAACCTGTGCTAATGCTCTCTCCACTCACGTTGTCTGTACCTTTAAGACTTGCTGTAAAGACTCGCACTCCAATCATTATTCATTATTCTGTAAATTGAGTTTGTGTCTTTATATGCCCTGTTTGCTGTTTATGAGCAGATCTCCCACTCACCTGATGAAGGAGCAGCGCTCCGAAAGCTAGTGGCATTTGCTACCAAATAAACCTGTTGGACTTTAACCTGGTGTTGTTAGACTCCCTACTGTAGATGTAGACAGAGTGAGCCACACTCGAACATCTCCTGGTGATTTCGTTCAGAACATTAACACAATGTGAAGAGTAGAGTGGAAGGAATTATACATAATACTGGAAGACCCAAAGACAAGCTAAAATTCTTTCCAGAAATTATAAAAGAAAATTGGGCCAAAATGTGATCAATCTCAAAATATTTGTGCGTATGGCTTATAATAGACAGCTACATTGAACTTGGCAAATGCACAGCTCTGTTTCTCAATGTAATGGAGAAGATGATTAACCTTTGTGCTTACATTGGGATATTTAAAAACCAGTTGATTTGAAGGGGAGATTGCTATCCAAGGCTTTCAATCATCCTGCTATCATAAAATTCATAGAACAGAATAGTTGGATTCTATTATCACTATCCAACCTTCCTGATTTAATCAGGGAAGACGTTGGTGCAATGTAATTTCCAGCATCACATGAGCAAATCTAGCCTATTGACTGTTCCTGTATGTTGCAGTACTACCTGTGCTTAGCATTGTGTGGAATTGTCACCAAGTGTGTAGGTACTAATAGAATGTGTGAGGAACTATTTATTATGAGCAGGGCACTTGAAAAATGATTCAAGAAATTAAAAAGTGGTTTCTTCAGGGTTTAAAAAAACATTCCCTTTTTAAAAAATCTAAATATAAAAATGGAGGCTGAGGATATGAGAGAATGGTCGAGGGTGTTGATGTTTGGCAGGTGATGTTCTTGTAATGTACTCGGGAGATATTATTGTATGATGGTATTTGCAATTATACTGAAATAGTCTAAAAGAGGTTTTTGAGTTGACAACAGTCCATTTGATTATGATAATAAACAGGGTACATGGTATAGTAATGTTGCTGTTTTGCTAATGGGCTGAAAATGCAGAGGTTGTAACTTAATTTACTGTCTTGGCATGTTGTGAAACTAAATGCAATAAATCTGGTAATTTGTAAACTAGCACCAGAAAAAATGTTGCATTATTGTTATAAAGATTCCAAAGACACCTGACATCCTCACTAATTCTGGCTTCACATAGTTGGCACAGGTTGATAGTCAATGCCATCTAAAGTGGCCTAGCAAGTCACACTATTGGACAATCACCTATGTGCAATTTTAGTCTCCTTATCTGAGGAAGGATGTTCTTGCTCTAGAGGGATAATGAGGGTTAGATAATGAATCTGGCCTTTTTGTTTATATCTGGATAACAAAAAGAAGAAATTAATCTCATAGTATTTTTTTGAACTAGCATATTTCCCTTTAACCAACGATAAAATGTGAATGACGTAGTGGTGGCACTGTTGCAAAGCTCCATTACTTTTGGTGTGTGGTGCTCCTTATGTTTTTGCTTTGGGCTGCCTCCAAGGTATTGGTTCATTATTCTGTTGACAGTGGTGACTTAAAGCACAAATGGAACCTCGTTTTCAATTTCCACCTCCCATTAAAGGAAATGGGGTAAAGCTGGAAACTAGTTAGCTTATATTGAAACTAAGAAATAGGAGGTGGTCATTTGGCCCTTCAACCCTGCTCCGCCGCCAGTCATTGAGCATGAGTGATCATCCAATTCAATTGCCTGATCCCACCTCCCCCCCCCCCAATATCCTTTGATCCCCTTCCGCCCCAAGTGCTATATCTAACTGGTTCTTGAAAACAATTAGGGGAGCTATTGGCCTAGTGGTATTATCGCTCCATTATTAATCCAGAAACTCAGCTAATGTCCTGGGGACCTGGGTTCGAATCCCACCATGGCAGATTGCAGAATTTGAATTCAATACAAAATCTGGAATTAAGAACCTACAGATGACCATGAATCCATTGTTGATTGTCAGAAAAACTCATCTGGTTCACTAATGCCCTTTAGGGAAGGAAATCTGCCGTCCTTACTTGGCCTGGTCTACGTGTGACTCCAAAGCCTCAGCAATGTGGTTGACTCTTAACTGCCCTGGGGCAACTAGGGGTGGGCAATAAGTGCTGACCAGCCAGTGACACCCATGTCCCACGAATGAATAAAAAAATACAATGTTTTGGCTTCAGCTTTCTGTGATAGAGAATTTCATAGGCTGACTACTCTCTGGGATGGCACGGTGGTTCGCACTGCTGCCTCAGAGCGCCAGGGACCAGGGTTCAATTCTGGCCTCGAGTGACTGTTTGTCTGTGTGGAGTTTGCACATTCTCCTCGTGTCTGCGTGGGTTTCCTCCAGGTGCTCTGGTTTCCTCCCACAGTCCAAAGATGTGCAGGTTAAGTTGATTGGTCATGCTAATCTGAACTTCAGTGAATACAATCCCAACTGACTCGATCTCTCCTCATAGAACATAGAACATAGAACATAGAAAGCCACAGCACAAACAGGCCCTTCGGCCCACAAGTTGCGCCGATCACATCCCCACCTCTAGGCCTATCTATAGCCCTCAATCCCATTAAATCCCATGTACTCATCCAGAAGTCTCTTAAAAGACCCCAACGAGTTTGCCTCCACCACCACCGACGTCAGCCGATTCCACTCACCCACCACCCTCTGAGTGAAAAACTTACCCCTGACATCTCCTCTGTACCTACCCCCCAGCACCTTAAACCTGTGTCCTCTCGTAGCAACCATTTCAGCCCTTGGAAATAGCCTCTGAGAGTCTACCCTATCCAGACCTCTCAACATCTTGTAAACCTCTATCAGGTCACCTCTCATCCTTCGTCTCTCCAGGGAGAAGAGACCAAGCTCCCTCAACCTATCCTCATAAGGCATGCCCCCCAATCCAGGCAACATCCTTGTAAATCTCCTCTGCACCCTTTCAATGGCTTCAACATCTTTCCTGTAATGAGGTGACCAGAACTGCGCGCAGTACTCCAAGTGGGGTCTAACCAGGGTCCTATAAAGCTGCAGCATTATCTCCCGACTCCTAAACTCAATCCCTCGATTAATGAAGGCCAGTACGCCGTACGCCTTCTTGACCGCATCCTCCACCTGCGAGGCCGATTTAAGAGTCCTATGGACCCGGACCCCAAGGTCCTTCTGATCCTCTACACTGCTAAGAATGGTACCCTTCATATTATACTGCTGCTTCATCCCATTGGATCTGCCAAAATGGATCACCACACACTTATCCGGGTTGAAGTCCATCTGCCACTTCTCCGCCCAGTCTTGCATTCTATCTATGTCTCGCTGCAACTTCTGACATCCCTCCAAACTATCCACAACACCACCTACCTTGGTGTCGTCAGCAAACTTACCAACCCATCCCTCCACTTCCTCATCCAGGTCATTTATGAAAATGACAAACAGCAAGGGTCCCAGAACAGATCCCTGGGGCACTCCACTGGTCGCTGACCTCCATGCAGAGAAAGACCCCTCCACAGCCACTCTCTGCCTTCTGCAGGCAAGCCAGTTCTGGATCCACAAGGCAACAGCCCCTTGGATCCCACGCCCTCTCAATTTCTCAAGAAGTCTTGCATGGGGGACCTTATCGAACGCCTTGCTGAAGTCCATATAGACCACATCCACCGCTCTTCCTTCGTCAATGTGTTTGGTCACATTTTCAAAGAACTCAACCAGGCTCGTAAGGCACGACCTGCCCTTGACAAAGCCGTGCTGACTACTTTTGATCATACTAAACTTCTCTAGATGATCATAAATCCTGTCTCTCAGGATCCTCTCCATCAACTTACCAACCACTGAGGTTAGACTCACCGGTCGGTAATTTCCCGGGCTGTCCCTGTTCCCTTTCTTGAATATAGGGACCACATCTGCAATCCTCCAATCCTCCGGAACCTCTCCCGTCTCCATCGACGATGCAAAGATCATCGCCAAAGGCTCCGCAATCTCCTCCCTCGCCTCCCACAGTAACCTGGGGTACATCCCATCCGGTCCCGGCGACTTACCAACCTTGATGCCATTCAATAGTTCCAACACATCCTCTTTCTTTATGTCCACATGCTCGATCCTTTCTGTCCACCGCAAACCAGCAGTACAACCACCCAGATCCCTTTCCACCCCGTGAATACCGAGGTAAAGTATTCATTAAGCAGCTCCGCCATTTCTAACGGTTCCGCACAAACTTTTCCCCCTTCACCTTTTAAGGGTCCTATGCCTTCACATCTCATCCTTTTACTCTTGACATATTTGTAGAAAGCCTTGGGATTCTCCTTAATCTTACCCGCCAAGGCCTTCTCATGACCCCTTCTCGCTCTCCTAATTTCCTTCTTAAGCTCCTTCCTACATCCCGTATACTCCTCTAAATCCTTAACACCTCCTAGCTCTCTGAACCATACATCAGTGCTGCCACCCAGGAATCAGTCTGGCAAACCTTCCCTACACGAACATCGTTCCTCAGATAAGGAGATCAAACTGCACACACTATTCCAGGTGTGGCCTCATGAAGGCCCAATATAATCACATCAAGACATCTCTGCTCCTGTATTTGAATCCTCTCACTATGAAGGCCGATATACCATTTGACCTTTTTACTGCCTGCTGCACCTGTTGTGCAACTAATGTTAGGAACCCAACAGGATATGGGGAATTGAGTATGTGACCAGTCACATGAGGCTGCTGCTCCAATATGCTGTGCCACTATGCTGTTCATTATTGTGTAATGTCTATAGAATAGCATGCTTGCATGTCAGTGCATGTTACCATCCCGTACAATGAGGAAACCTCATTTAAAGTATTGTGCTCACAAATATCAAAAATATCAGACTAATGAGGGGGGATCTCATAGAGAGTTATAAAATTCGAACAGGACTAGACAGGGTAGATTCAGGGAGGATATTCCCAATGGGGGGAGTCCAGAACCAGGGGTCACAGTCTCAGGATTCAGAGTAGACCATTTAGGATGGAGGTGAGGAGACATTTCTTCACCCAAAGAGTGGTGAATCTATGGAACTCATTACCACAGGAAGTAATTGATGCAAAACATTAAATGTATTCAAGAGGTGGCTGGATATAGCACATGGGGTGAATGGGATCAAAGGTTATGGGGAAAAAACAGGATTAGGCTATTGAGTTGGTTAAATTGCTGAATTGCCCCTTAGTGTCCCCAAATGTGTAGGTTAGGGGGATTAGTAGGGTAAATACCTGGGGTTATGGGATAGGGTCTGGGTGGGATTGTTGTCGACGCAGGCTTGATGAGCCGAATGGCCTCACGATCATGATGAAATATGACCAACTCACCAGCCTTGATCATAATAAATGATGGTGCAGGCTCGAAGGGCCAAATGGCCTCCTCCTGCTCCTATCTTCTATGTTTCTACATTTCTAAGGTATAAGTTACATTAACAGCTAAAGAACTGAAAAGAAATGCCAAGACATGAATGTCTGGCACCTGACAATTCATGATTAATACGTTTCAACATGTCAAAGTGTTTCTTCAGAAGCTCTTAGTCTTAGAGTAACTCTGCCAGTGCAATTAACTTGTTAGAAAACGTTGCTCAAGAGGTGGCTTGGTTCAATCTACTAAGGATAAAAGCCAAATTAAAACCTCCAGTTTGTTAATGAGAATACTGACGTTTGATTGTTCTTTCTTCGAGTTTAAAGGTAGATTTGTATTGCACTAACTAGTTGTCATGTTTGTTAGATATATTGGAAAATTCTTTGTGACATGATGACTGTATCATTGCCAAGCTAGCAAGACACCTCAACAGGAGACTGATAATACCACATCATGGGTGATATTTTGAAAAGCTGCTAGGCTTTCAGATCTTTTAAAGTTCACCAGTTTATTTAATCTGGCAGCAATCTAAAATCTGGTTGGATGTCATCTGTTGTGAAAGAAGCATCTGCTCAATTTTGTAAATGAACAAATCCAAAATTCTTATCTTTTTAATTAAAGTGATTTTGCAGAGATACCATGATGAATGGACACACAAGACGGACTGCAAACACTACATTTGATGAGGAGAGTACTTTCTTTTCTTTTGGTTTCTCTGGAGAATTAACCACCACTTGTTCATGAATTAGATGCCAGGATGACATTTCAAACTCATGCTTCAGTATGCTGTGTGATTGATGCCAACATGATAAGATTTGTGCAGGCATGCCATTGAACCTGTAGAATGAAGTTACTCACAAGACCCTTTTTGAAGTATTTCTGCCTAACAACCTAGATGCACTATGTTTAGAGGAGCAATTTAGAAGCAGCGGAAACATTGCATAGAAGAAGACATTTCAGGGGAGGCAGTGGAGTAGTGGTATTCCCAATGGAATAGCAATCCAGAGACCCAGGGTTGAGTCTGAGGATCTAAGTCCAAATCCCACCATGGCAGATAAGCGAATATAATATGAATTTATTAAGAAATAAATCTGGAATTAAAAATCTAATGACAACCATGAAACCATTGTCAATTGTTGTAAAAAGGAAGGAAACCTGCCATCGTTATTCAGTCTGACCTACGCGTGATGCCAGACCCACAGCAATGTGGTTAACTTTTAAGAATGCCCTCTGAAAATGCCGAACAAGCCAAGTACTTGAGGATATTAAATGGAAATGGGGAATAAGTGCTGGCTACGTTCCATGAATTAATTTTTAAAAAATGGTCCATTACATCAATGCCAGCAACTTGCTGGACCAACTCAAAACTCTTCCCTCTGTATCTATTATATATTAATTGTATTTGGCTGTAGGCTGGAGGTGGGCATTAAGTGGGAGTTCACTTGTGCCCCAAGAAATAGATACTGACTTAGACAATGGTTTTTGGAGTGATGAGTGCTTGCTTGTAATTTGTAGCTAGATGTTTGACTAAAGGTAGCTGGATGTTTGACTAAAGGTAATGAAGGTGGAAAATTTAGAAAAAGAATCAGACATAAAATTACTATCTTGGTAGCCATTGTGGAAAATGGCAGAAGGGAAGTGTAAGTCACATTATGATTGTCCTTCAATTATCTGAGAGTCTGAACCATTTGATCAGTGGAAGAATGAAGTGGATCTATGAACACTAGTTTCTGTCATAAAGAGGAAACAAGGTAGGATTTGGCATTGTAACTCCTGCAAGAAGTAAAATCAGAAATAAAGTATTTTGTGAAATGGATGCTCATCATTTGGATAGAGCTGACCTCCAATTAATGCTCTTGGATAAAATTTACAAGAAAGTTGATCTGCTAAATGGTGATTAGGCATGGTTGAATTTTGATAGATTTCGGAAAAATGATCATGGTATGGAAAAACATATTGTGAACATTAAAAGATTGAAAAATTTAATTTGTGAATTTTTGGATTGGTTTTAGCATTTGGCTAGTGCTATGATGCCTCATATGGACAGGATTTTGAAACGACACGTGACAAAGAGAATTGTGAGGACCTGAAATAAGTTGGATGGGTCCCAAGAAGTTTTAGTCTTATAATGAAGGGACTCCTTTAATTGCACAGTGGTAGATAGTGCTTGCAATTAAACACAATGCAGGATGATTGATTAAAAACCATCTTGGTTCATTAAATTATTTAATAAAAGTATTATTTGCTCTAGGTTTGGTGATGACACACATTGAGGTCATTTGTAATTCCATCTCAGAAAGAAAAAGCACTGTAAAAATGGGAAAGATGAATTGTATTTTCCTTATGGGATCAAATAATTGAGTAAGTCATTTTATAAGTTAGAACATAGGAAAGGATTTTCCACTCCTGTTTCCGTCAAGGGTTGGGAGCAGACAATCTCGCGAGATGTCCAAGCTGAGTTTCATACTGACATAAAAGCATAATGGAATTGTCCCTGCCCTTGCACGTCCCCCCTCCCCCACCAGTGACATAACAGGATTTACAGCATTCAATGTCAGGAACATAATTTTCATACATTTGCATATTATTATCAGATGTCTACGTGTGAAACATCACCTCCACTCTCATTGTAGGAAAGTTCATTCAGATAACATGAATTATGGAGTCATAGAGGTTTACAGCATGGAAACAGGCCCTTCAGCCCAACTTGTCCATGCCGCCTTTTTTTGTTAAAACCCCTAAGCTAATCCCAATTGCCTGCAGTTGGCCCATATCCCTCTATACCCATTGTACCCATGTAACTATCTAAATGCTTTTTAAAAGACAAAATTGTACCCGCCTCCACTACTACCTCTGGCAGCTTGTTCCAGACACTCACCACCCTCTGTGTGAAAAAATTGCCCCTCTCACCTTAAACCTATGCCCTCTAGTTTTAGACTCCCCTACCTTTGGGAAAAGATATTGACTATCTAGCTGATCTGTGCCCCTCGTTATTTTATAGACCTCTATAAAATCACCCCTCGGCCTCCTACGCTCCAGAGAAAAAAGTCCCAGTCTATCCAGCCTCTCCTTATAACTCAATCCATCAAGTCCCGGTAGCATCCTAGTAAATCTTTTCTGCACTCTTTCTAGTTTAATAATATCCTTTCCATATGAATTACCGTATGAAATTTTGTGTACTGGGTTGGCCTTTAAAAATGGCACCCTTATCTTCAAAACATTATTGCTGTTGGGGCAGGCTCAATCCAAACGTGACATTGTGAGACCTGCCCCTTGCCTTGTTGTTTCAATGTTCACAAGAGTAAGTTGTAGAAGGTCACCGTTGGTGAGGTGGCTTCACCATCACTTTTCCCGCCTGCTATCGATATTTGGGAAAATTGCGCCCATAGCTTCTTGTGGGATATTTATGCTGTTGAGCAAATCTTTTGTGTAAATGCACAAATGAAGCCTTAACAGAGCATAAGAATCAAAGAGAAAAAGAGCAAACTTCCTTAAAAATTACATAGCAAATGCTCACACTAAATGTCAAAAATTAAAAATCCGACCAAAAGATGCATGTGTGGTTGATGAAGATTGTAACAAGGCTATTAGAATTGGATAACCTCACAATTCATCACATTATATTCTATTCATCAAATTTAGCAATATAGCTTGCAAGCTCTTTGGACAGATTTTCCCCTTCAGAGACTAAGTACAGTGATGGGCAGCAAAAGCAGAATATTTTGTGCCTACTGCAATGGCAGGTTTCTGCGCCAGATTATCCATTTTGCAGCTAATTTATATATGCTTGAGCAGGCAACATGTCAGATTTCATGGTGGAATGGGCTGCGTTTCAACTGTCACATCTTGATTTCATTGGATCATCTTCCCAGGTGCCATATTTAAACAGCACTCATGCACGTCATTCTCCCACTTCTCCTGATTTGTGCTTCTGAATTAGCATTCTTGTCTTCCACTTAGTATATTAGTGCATATTTCATCTTTCTTTCCTCACAAAATGGATTACCTCAAATTTCATGGGATGTAAATCTGACCAACCATTTGTAAAGCTATTGGCAGTTTTCATCACAAGTACAACAATATCTGTTTTTGTTATCTGCAAATTTTATTATTGTGCCCCATATATTTAAGAGCAGATGCTTTTCTGATGTTGAGAAGAGCAATAGTGCTTGTGAAGAAATCTAGCAGGAAAAGTTTTATTAGAATTGATTTTATATTCAGAATTCCAACTGAACTGATGTCAAGTAATGTAAAACCAAGAATGATGGTCATGGAAGAAGTGATTTATCAACAAGGGATAAAAAATGAGACCATTTTAAGGAACTGAGGAAAAAGCCTACCTATGACTCATGTTGGGCTCATTATTCTATCACTTTCTTATCCCAATCCTTCCTTAAGTGAAGACACTTGAAAAATTGTTCAGACCTATTTTCTCTTTGACTTCTAATGGTATTCAATGATTCATGTCATCAGGACCTTGGGCATTTCCACTACTATTTTTCAATACTTATCAATGATTCCCTGTGTAATGCTCCAGCTCCTTGCTTGTACCCTTTCATTCCCAGCAGGACAATAATAATTAATGTTTACATTGCCACAAGACAGACTGACTGAATAGATGCGGACCTTAAAAAAACAACTTTGCAACACAGCATTTAATTGATTCTTAGCTGAGTCCAAATGACTTTAATAATTTTTTTTCTCTAACAATCTATCCCAGTTGTTGATTTGTGTGTAGAAAATCCTTTGGACGTCAATCCAAACCCATGTCCTCTTGTCCTCCTGCATTGGCATTACTGGAGCTTCAATTTGACAGCTTTGATGAAGGGCATGGAATGTGTAATTTCATCCATGCTGTTCTTTAAGCAGTGCTGCTGCTGAAGATTATTGGATTAGAGTGAGGTCAGCAGATGTTAATAAAGACCATTCGAAAGAGCTATAATTGCAGTTTTTCTGACGTTTCAAATTAGAGGTTGGTGGAGAAACAGGCATCAAATCTTTAAAGGTGAATATAGCTTTTCTAATTAAAGTGGTGCAGAGATTTTTGACTGGATATCCATTAATTGACACTGCTAGCAGAAAATCTATTGTGTGTTTAGGATTCCATTCCGTAACTAACAGAAGGTGTTTGCAGAATTTGTTGAATCAGGCATTATCTGTAGATTATTTTGTATCTCCAAGGATAGTGCTGATTGTTGTAATTTTCATATCTCCTATGAGCAGTTACAACCCTTTTAATCAATATTTTGATTAGTTTCTATGTTTACCTATTCTATACTTTTCAGGGTAACTTTTGTTATCAGACCAACTCTCTGGATTGTTGAACTAATGTGAAGTAATGTAAAATCAAGAGTATGATGGTCATGGAGGAGGTGATGAATTAACAGAGGATAAAAAGTGAGGGACCCACCTCGCTAAGTGAAAGCCAATTTTATCAGAGAATTAGACAAATAAATTCTCCCTGCAATAAAATTTTCAAGCACTATTGAAAGCAGAAAAGAGACAGAGGTCAGGTTGACAACTTTGGGTACATGAACAAAAGGGCCTGCTTTTGTAATCATTGCATTAAAACGTACCACACAGAATGAGCCAATTTAACGCATTATGACAGTGGCAGCTTAGAAAGAGCTCTCCAGCTAAATTCCACTTTCCAGCTCTTGATCTGTAGCCTTTTGAATTTTCATATTTCAATTGGATATCCAAGTACTTTTGAAACACGATTAAGGTTTTTGCCTCGCCCAATCTTTCAGGGAGAGTTTAAGATTTCATCACATTATCGGTGAAAGAAAATCTCAATTTGTCTCTAATCCTTCTACCAAATGATTTAAATCTATACCCTATGGTTATTGATATCTTTGCTCAGGGGAATAGGTTAGGGTTGGGTTATCCACTCTATATCAGCTTGTCCTAATTTTATACACCCAAGTTAAATCTCCCCTCTTCAAAAAAAACAATTAATCAATTCAGCCTTTCCTCAGAGCCAGAATTCTCTGCTGCTGGCAACATCCCCTTAAATCTCCTCTACTCTAGTGTGTTCACATCCATCCTGTAGTGACCAAAACTGTACACAGGACTCTAGTTGTTGCTTAACTGCTGTTTTACACAATTCTAGCAAAAGGTCCTTCTCTAATATTCTATATTTTAGCTAATAAAGGAACATATCCTGTACACCTTAACTACCTGTCCTGATACTTTCAGGGATCTATGGACTTGCATTTGAACAACACTTCTTAACATTGGAACATTTATGGTGTATTCCCTTACCTTGTACGTTCCTTTGCCTTACTGCACACTTCTCCAGCTTGAATGCCAATTGGCATGTTTCTTCCCACCAGATCAGTTCCTTGATAGTTTCCTCCATTCTACAGATTTTTTTCTGACTCTCAGCCACACACCATTTTTTTGTATTTTCTGCAAATTTCTTAATCATACCCACTTTAAATCATCAATGCATTCCACAGAAAGCAAGAGATTTCGTACTACGTCAAACAGAACCCCAGTGAAAATGGCATTCCAGCTACAAAAGACAGTAATCAGGTAATAAATAACCTTTACTTCCTCCTTTGACAAAGGATCACCTGGACTTGAAACATCAGCTCTTTTCTCTCCTCACAGATGCTGCCAGACCTGAGATTTTCCAGCATATTCTCTTTTGGTTTCAGATTCCAGCATCCGCAGTAGTTTGCTTTTACTTCTTGCTAGTGAGCCAATTTTGGATCCCACTTGCCACTTTTGCTTGCATCCATGTATGTTTATTTGTCTGACCAGTCAGGAACGCAGGACATTGTCAAAGTCTTACAAAACTCCATGCCGACTTCCTTAAATGACCTCACTGACCCTTGTCATAGGTCATTATGACTCAAAAGGTGTCCTTTTGGCCCATCAAGACTGCCAATCTCTAGAGCAAACTAGTCAATCCCATTCCCTAATTTTATCCTGCTAGCCACACAAGTTTCTTTCCCTCAAGTTCATATCCAATTTCCTTTTAAAATCATTTATCATTTCAAATTCCACCACACCCTCATAGACAATGAGTTCCAATTCATTACACCTTGTGAAAAATAATTCTTCCTTTCATTCTCTCCTACATCTTTTGTCTTACGTCTGTGTCCCCTCGTCTTTGTATTTTCAATTAATGGGAACATCTTTTCTTTGTCCACCTTATCTAAATTATCACACCTCTTTCAGATTTGAGCCAAGGAGAACAACCCCAGCTTCTCCAAACTGACTTTGTAGTTAAATTTCCTCTTCCCTGGAAGCATTCTGGCAAATATCCTCTGCAACTTCTGAAAAATATTCTTCTTCCTAAAGTATGGTGACCAGAACTGAGCATGATACTCCAGTTGTGGCCTAATCAGAGTTTTGTAAACATTCAGCATATTACCTCCATCCACTTAATCAAACACAACCTTCCCATAATAAATTGATGTTAATTGTGCTTGATTATTTTAAAAGAATCTACTGAAAGGAAGGACAGTGGACAGGCAATGGAAAATTCAAGGAACAAATAGGTAAACTTCAAAAGTTGTTTATTCCTGTTTAGCACAGGATGGTAAGAGAACTGTGACCAAACCATGGCTTGCAAGGCAAATTAGAGATAGTATTAGTTTCAAACAGAAACTTACAAGTTGGCAAGAAAATCCTGAGGATTGGGAGCAGTTTAAAATCCAGCAAAGGAGGACCAAGGAATTAATTAAAGTGCTGCAGGCAGATTCATTCCAAGCTTTCAACAGGGAATTAGATAATTATTAGAAGAGAAAGGATTTGCAGTGCTTCAGGGAAAAGGCAGGGAAGGGACTAGCTGAATTGCTCTCATGCAGAGCCATTACAGGCATGATGAGCTGAATAGACTCTGTGGTATAATTATTCCCTGATTTTACTATTCTAAGGTGGCTGATAATTAGAGGTGGCAATGTTTAACCATGAGGGCACAGGCATGGCTGCATGCCCTTGCCCCCATGGAGGAGACAGTGCTGGCAACTCTTTGTATGTCTGTGACTGAGTCTGTAAGCAATGGTGGAGCTGAAACCATAAAGAAAGACATATTCCTCTCTCTTCCACTTTCTCACATCCCACTTCCCCCTCAGCCCAGTCTGTCCTGATTTACAAAGCGCAGATGATAAAAGCATGCATATGCACAACCCACAATCTCTTCTGATAAACTATAAATGATTTACACATGCGCATCTTTTTTTATTCCACTGTCCTCATCCCAACCCTACTCTGTGCCTTCATCTTTTCTGGTGCCAAAGCAGGTACAGACAGGGTGAATAGGGAGCATCTGTTCCCCTTGGTCAAGGGATCAATCACGAGGAGGCACAGTTTTAGGTTCAGGAGCATGAGATTGAGTGGATTTGAGAAAAAGCTTTTTCACTCAGAGGGTGGTGGGAATCTGAAATGCACTACCTGGGAAGGGAGTGGAGGCCAGCAATCTTTAAAAACTATTTGGATGAGCACTTGAAATATCATAACACTCAAGGATATGGGGCAAGTGCAGGAAAATGGGATCAACATGTGTTTAATGGTACAGTAAGAAGTCTCACAACACCAGGTTAAAGTCCAACAGGTTTATTTCAGAGCGCTGCTCCTTCATCAGGTGAGTAGTCAAGAATAGGAAACTGCAGGAGCCTGACATTCAAATGGAATAAAAGACTGCTGAGAGTGAAACACTGTCACTCAGTGTCAGGCAGCTATTAACTAGGAAACTGATACTGTACATACTTTAGAGGGTAGCTTTGAGGTGGGATCTGCACCGAATGAGTCACTGGACATGAGTGGGCTGTAACAAAAACATGTTAGGATAGGGTGTAGGGTCTGTGTCAGCTACCTCAAGTGTGAGGTTGTATATGAATTCAATTGCAGAAGCTTCACATGAAGACTTTAAAGAGGCAGAATAGAGAAAAATGCTGTTGAAAATTCATGCAGACTGCTTGCACTGGCAAGCTAGCCAGAAAGCCTACTGTTCATGCCAAGGATAAGATGAAGCCAGTTAAACTTGGCACAGGGCTTTGAGCAGAGATTGGAACTGTTCTTTTCTGGTTTGGAGTTAGTGGCAAGTTGAGTGCGTGGACAAATACATGGCAGATGCAGTAAACATGGATAAATATGAAGTTAGACTGAGTAGAAAAAACAGAATGACAGAGTATTATTTAAATGGTGATTGTTTGGAAATGTTGACGTACAAAGGGACCTGGGTGTCCTTGTACATCAATCATTGAAAGCAAGCATGTAGGTACAGTAAGCAGTTAAAAAGGCAAATGGTATGTTAGCTTCATTGCAAGAGGACTTGAGTACAGGAGCAACAATGTCTTACTGCTACTGATGTGGAGATGCCGGCGTTGGACTGGGGTAAACACAGTAAGAAGTTTAACAACACCAGGTTAAAGTCCAACAGGTTTATTTAGTAGCAAATACCATTAGCTTTTGGAGTGCTGCTCCTTCGTCAGATGGAGTGGAAATCTGCTCTCAAACAGGGCACAGAGACACAAAATCAAATTACAGAATACTGATTAGAATGCGAATCTCTACAGCCAACCAGGTCTTAAAGATACAGACAATGTGAGTGGAGGGAGCATTAAGCACAGGTTAAAGAGATGTGTATTGTTTCCAGACAGGACAGCCAGTGAGATTCTGCAAGTCCAGAAGGCAAGCTGTGGGGGTTACTGATAGTGTGACATAAACCCAACATCCCGGTTTAGGCCGTCCTCATGTGTGCGGAACTTGGCTATCAGTTTCTGCTCAGCGACTCTGCGCTGTCGTGTGTCGTGAAGGCCGCCTTGGAAAATGCTTACCCGAAGGTCAGAGGCTGAATGCCCGTGACCACTGAAGTGCTCCCCCACAGGAAGAGAACAGTCTCGCCTGGTGATTGTCGAGCGGTGTTCATTCATCCGTTGTCGTAGCGTCTGCATGGTTTCCCCAATGTACCATGCAGACGCTACAACAACGGATGAATGAACACCGCTCGACAATCACCAGGCGAGACTGTTCTGGGAAGTTGTAATGATCTGCCTACTCTGCATATTTCCGACGCAAGCTAACACCCACATTAACACCTTGCCAGGATTTTGTGGAATGTGTGTGGGTGGGATTTATGCCATTTTTGTATCATTACAGCAGCCATAGTGCAGAACCAATGGGCACCACAGAGTCAAATTTTACTGCATGTGGATGCAGCAATAATGTGTTTTCACAATTGACGTAGAGATTTTTATTCATAAGGAATATGGATCAAAGGTAGGTAAATGAAATTGAGAGATAAATCAGCCATTGTCTAATTGAATGGTAGAGCAGGCCTCTTCTTAATGCTGCTTACTTGCAAGCAGTTTAACTAGAATGATTGGGTAGTCTTCATGCAGTGGCAGGAAGGAATGAGGGAATTGCACACAAAATATCTAAAACTGTTATCTTTAAATCATAAAGAAGAAAATGCACTGATGAAGTGCACTGCTTATCTGAAGTTTATTTAATATTGTTACAAGTAGGTTTATGTCAACACTGCAATGAAATTACTGTGAAAATCCCTTGCGTGGGCGTTAAGGATAAGCAGAACATGAACACACAACATATACTACCTCAATAATAATCTAATCTTACCATAACCAAGATCAAGTTTCATTTACCATCGGTGTGTAATGTCATTAGTAGGATTCCTCCAACAAATGAGAACCTGTAATTTTCCAGTCTAAAAAGCCTGATAATGCTATAGAGGAGGCAAAAGGATAATTATAGAGGTAGAGGCTTCCCCAATTTTGGAAGATCAGCTGTTCTGTCTTGCTAGTGATCAAGACTACAAAGCAATGAAAATGTTGGGATCTAATTGGAGGGTCAGGAAAATTGTAAGCGCCTCCTCACTCTATGGTTATGATCCTTGCCCCCCTCCCAAGCTGTTGGTGAGGCCTAGTTCAGGACCAATAACATTCTGTTTAAAGTAGACAAAGTTTGCGATTCAGAACAGTTACTAAGTGAAGAATGGCATGAGATTCCATGGTTTTGAATAAACATTATCCTACAAGGTCAGAAAGATAAAACAAAATATGTATCTTATACTCCAACATTCAGGTTATGTATGAGGTAGATGTGAATTAACAAGCGTACTGTGGTCAAACACATCACACTGGAGAATAAATGTCAAATGCCACCAAAACAAATTCCATAGATTTCTCAACAACCCACCCAGACATTAGTCACACTGAGTCAACCAATCTCACTGAAATTTTGTCTGTTTATCGAGGGTTTCCAATCTTCAACTTTGAAAACCTCACCTTAGAATTTTCTCCACAAGTGCTTTAATTCAGACCAGTTCACATGGTTTCAATCCCAGGATTACGTTCCGCTGGATTTCCGAATATACTCTAGCACCTTACAGGAAACACATTTCAGACCTTTGGCCATGCTAAGCAGAACACTACTGCTCCAAATGGGCATCTTTGCCCCAACAGTCCACAACCTTCAGCTGCTTTCTTAAATCATCAGATCTTAAAGTCTGTAGCCCTTTCTTGTTTCTCTGTTCTTTTCTTAAGTTAACTGGGACCTGTTTCTCTCCCCTGACTTTGTAGCTTACCTGGGACTTCCTTTTCCCTGTCCCTCTCCCTGGGGCACTTCTTTTCTGAGTAAATCTGACTTTTTCATTCATTCATGGGATGCGGGCATCGCTGGTTGGGCCAGCATTTGTTGCCCATCCCTAATTGCCCTTCAAATGAGTGGCTTTTTCACAGAGCTGTTGAAACCTAACCACATTGCTGTGTGTCTGGAGTCACATGTAGGCCAAACTAGGTAAGGATGTAAGATTTCCTTCCCTAAAGGGCATTGGTGAATGAGATGGGTTTTTATGACAATCGGCAATAGACATTAGACTTTTAATTCCAGGTTTTTACTGAATTCAGATTTCACCTATCTTGTGGGATTACCAGAACATTACCCTGGGTCTCTGGATTACTAGTTCAGCGACAACACCACTATTCCGCCACCACTTCCCCCTTTACTCACTGACTGACTTAAAAACTGAATCCCCAGAAGTATTATTCTCTGACCCTTGAAATGGTCTGGTGACCTATGACAACACTCCAAGAGCACTTGTTAAGCATTGGAACATCTCCGTAATCTGCTAACCTGTCACAAAGAAATACAGAAGGGATCTCATAACTCTATGAACAGATCACAGGCTAATTTCCATCTTCTCCTAAGAAGAAGCAGGAAGAGTAAGTGGAAAGATGGCAAATGGTATGTCGGCCTTCATTGAGAGAGGTTTCGAGTACAGGAGCAGGGATGCAATTATATGCGGCCTTGGTGAGGCCACACCTAGGATATTGTGTGCAGTCTTGGTCTCCTTTTCTGAGGAAGAATGTTCTTGCTCTTGAGGGAGTGCAGCAAAGGTTTACCAGGCTGATTCCGGGGATGGCGGGACTGATGTATGAGAAGAGATTGACTAGATTAGAATTGTTTTTGCTGGAGTTCAGATGAATGAGGGGAAATCTCATAGATACTTATAAAATTCTAACAGGACTAGACAGGGTAGATTTAGGGAGGATGTTTCCGATGGTGGGGGAGGGGGTGTCCAAAACCAGGGGTCACAGTCTGAGGATACAGGGTAGACCATTTAGGATGGCGATGAGGAGACATTTCTTCATCCAAAGAGTGATGAGCCTATGGAATTCATTACCACAGGAAGTAGTTGATACCAAAACATTGAATGTATTCAAGAGGCGGCTAGATATAGCACGGTGAACGGGATCAAAGATTATGGGGGAAAGCAGTGTTGTACCTGTTAATTCTCAGATACTTTCAACCAGTTTACTTACTCCAAGGTTTTACCCCGGTTTCCCTATTTGCAAGATGGACAAAGGACAAACACAAGTAAAGGTTCAACAAATTTATTAATAACAACACTATTAACCCTTAAATTACCCACATAAAACAAGAGGATACCCCAGATTCAAATATACTACCCGTAAAGATGGTTTAGTTGAACTGCAGGCTCGATTCTCTGAGTTCCTCTGGTCCTTCGCCACGAAGGTGAGTCTCGATGGCAGCTTCTTCCTTCCTTCTCTGGTCAGTCTTCCGAATGGTCACGGCCGTCTCCCCTGTTGAGTCTTCGCTCCTGTGTGACTCGAAGTGTGTCCCTTTATCCCCCAGCCTGCTTGCCTTTCCAGAAACTTCTCTGGCTTCCGGCCAATGAGGTTCCAGGGGGGGGTTCCAATACCCAGTGGGTTTCTTGATGTCTGCCTGACAGGACACCAGGGTCCGCCCCCCCCCAGGTCTCCCATCGCCATGCTGTTGCTTATGTATAACTTGTTATCAGATAAGGTATCTACAGGAACTCTTGGTGACAGAAAGTCTGGCCTGATCTGGGCTTCTAACAATAGGCGGTGCATTTCAATGAGGTGCCATGATCTGCTGCTAAGTCTCGATAGATTGTAATGACCTTTGATGGGTCAGGCGCAGACACGTTTGTGTATTTGTACAATTGGCCTGCCTGAGGTTTGACTGTGTTTGATTTTAATATGCCCAATTCTTTAATTTAGGATATCCAATTTTATCAGCCTTAAAACTAGCCCCTGTTTATATCACCACATTCCCTCCTCTTGATCCAATGAGCATCAGTGAACCGGATCTCACAATTCTCACCAAACCATCTCAACAAGCAAGTACCCCGAATCTGGCGTTAACAGTATCATCCCTAACCCACAATAGTACCAAAAAATTTAAATGAAGTCAAATAATTTTTAAAAAAACAATAAGAAACAATACATCAATCGGGTATATACAAAACAAAGCAATAAACAGTACAAAATGACAAGTGACTATACATATTAAGTATAGATGGGAGAGTATCAAGGCTCTTGATTGTAGAGCCTCTCCCGGTGTCGGATGGCCCTTGCCGAGTCCAGGTTTTTGCAGAAATTCCTTCTTCCATCGGGCGTGGGGTAAACCACATATATCCGGGGTATCGTAGGCTGATCTTCTGGTCTTTGGTTGAGGTGGTGTCTGTGGTTTGGTCTGAGACGAGGAGTCCCAGATAACAGAGGAATATGTAGTTCATTCTGGGGAAGATTCTTATTAATACCTGATTCTCTTTTCCTTTTCTTTACTAGAATGTCGTATGACTCTTTTTTAAAAAAAAATCAAAGAAATAAGTAATGGAATAATAATAAAGGCCCAATAGTGTCATACGAAGGGTTGGTCGGCAATCAGTGTTGATGGGGTTGAGTGGGGTAAGGAGTTTGCAGAGCGTAAAAATAAAATGTTGGGTATGTGGCATGTGTCGTTGTTGTTGGAGGACGATGGCACAGTATAACAACAGATTCTTCATCCCACAACCAAACTGTAGTGTGTTGGAAAATTATGACGCAGTATAATGTGGGCAGATAAGAAACCCTTTTCAATTGGGTGATGCGTGGAGTGGACGGATAAAGCTATTTACAATCTGGACTGTGATCTCCTGATTCTTTCTTAGTGGAGGGAACCTATGTGGGTGGGCTTTGGCTGCCAGGTACCCACTGCATTACCACCTCTGGTAGTGAGTGCCGGGTCAAACGGTTCTGGGAGTCCCGGTACCAGGGGCGCCACAGGGGGTAAGGTTTGCGGGTTCCCCATCCTTTCCGTCGGGGTCCCCTGGGCCAGGGTTTTATTCCTGAAGCCCTGTAAATTGGAGCGGGAACCGAGGGTGCGTGTGCTGTTCCTGGGGATACTGGGTGGGGGTTGATAACCTGGGGTACAGGTTGTGGACCGTGGTTTAGGTCCGGTGCTGTGGGGTGAGGGTTGGGACTTCCTTGTGACTCAAAGACTCCTTCCAGGGTGACATGGTATTGGTGAAAATTTTGCTGGGAGCTGAATGCCTTCATTTGGTTCACATGATACCACCCGGCTTTCTTGTGGTTTACCATGACCTTGTATACCGAGGGGCTGGCCTTGTCTACCACTGGATAGGGGCCGGCATATTTGGGGGACAAGAACCTTCTAGGCTGGAAGACTCTGAGCATTATCTGTTGTCCAACCTCATATTTGATGGGTTTTACCTTCCCATCAAAATAGGCCTTACTTTGCTGCTTCCGTTTGCCTATCTTAACGGCTGCAGCCTGTTGCGCGGCCTGTATGTTTTCTGGGATGGCTCTCACGGCATTTGCGTGGGTGAGGGCCGTGACTTCGGGCCCGGACAGATCCAGCCCGAGTAAAGGTTCAATTCCTCGCATAGGTCGCCCGGTCATGAGGACATGGGGGGTGAATCCGGTGGAATCAGATACGGAATTGCGCACTATCATTAATATGAAGGGGAGGACTTTGTTCCAGGAGTGATTGTTCTGTTGAACGGTCTTACGGATCATATGTTTGAGGGTACGGTTCATCCTCTCTACTACACCGCTAGATTGGGGGTGGTAAGCAATGTGGAATTGTTGCTTTATCCCGAACAATTCCATTACGCGTTGCATTACCTGGGCAGTGAAGTGAGTGCCCTGGTCCGAGTCGATGCTGCGGGGAAGGCCCCACCTAGTGAATATACGCTGCACTAGGATGTCGGCCGTGACCTTGGCCGTGTTAGTGCGGGTTGGAAAAGCTTCCACCCATTTACTAAAAGTGTCTACGATGACCAGGATGTATTTGTAACCTCCCACTCCGGGCGGTAGGGGACCAATATAGTCAATCTGGAGATTTGTCCAGGGATCTTCCACAGGGCGAGTATGCCTCAGTTCCCCTTTGTGGACATATTTATCAGGATTGTTCTGTGCACAGATGATACAATTATCGACATAATGCCGCACATCCTGTTCTAGGTTTGGCCACCAACACAATCCTTTGATTCACTCACTAGTGGTTCCTGCTCCTTGATGGCCCTGGACATTGTGGTTTTGGAAAATGATTTGGTTACGGTCCCTGGTTGGGACCACATATAGGCCGTCCTTAAGGACAAGCCCATCCTGTACCGATATTGTGTCTCGCCATTTTTCAAAGGAGACGGGGTTTGCCCCTTCCTGAATCTGTTTCAGGTCCTGGTCACTGCTCTGGGCTTGTTTTAGGTCTTCACCCTCGGTCTGGCAACAGTCACAGCTTCAATTTGCTCTGTAACTATTGGTTGCCAAAATTTCCCCTCTCTAGCACCCTGTTTGGCTAATTCATCCGCCCTTATGTTCCCAAGTGGGGAAGTGCGGTGGTGGGCCTTTACTTTAATTATGCCATACTCCCGGTCTTGGGCAGCCTGGAAAATAAATCTTAACAGTGGGTCTGATGGTAGAGGTTTCCCATCTGCAGATATGAATCCCCTTGCTTCCCATAGGGGCATGAAGTCTGTTAAACTGTTGGAGAGATACATACTATCGGAGTGTATGTCCGCAGGTGTGGGGAACAGGTCAGGATGGCTGACTACGTATGCTATCGCTACCAGTTCTGCAGCTTGTGCACTCGTGTGTGCTGGAAGTTTTAAGGCTATCTCCCTCAGGGGCTTGCCTTCTTGTTTCCACGTATATCCCACATCCTGTCCTCCTGTTTCCCTCTTCCACCATGGATGACCCATCTACAAAAATGTTTTAACTGTCCTGAGCCTGGGTTTGGCTGATTCCCCTGGCTCCTCTCCCCTTTTGTTTTGGCAAAAATGGCCCCTTGGGGTCTTTTATTGCCGGAACCTGGATTTCATGGCGCTCCCCGCCGTAGGTTAGGTTGTCTGCCAGGAATGTGGGGACCCGGGTGTGTTTGCCCGCAATGTCTCGACCCTGTAATGTGAGTGTCCACAGTGCAATACGGTTTTGACTAACTGTCCCATCTTTAATTCAGCCGTTCAGCAGTAGTTGTATGGGGGTGTGTTCTGTAAGTATAGTGAGAGGGTTCAAGCCGACTATGTAGTTAAAGTGGTGCACTGGGGTACAGGGTATGGGTTGTAGTGGCTTGTTGGGGTGGTCCTTTTGAGGGGCATGGGTCGGGGTCCATCGTCGGGGAACCGCTGAGATGGTCGTGTGGGGTAGTTGCGTGGTGCCCTACAGTTCCGGGCGAAATGGTTGGGTTGCCCGCAGGTATAACACTGTGCTTGTGGGCGTGGACCTCTGGGCTCAGCTCAACGCCCGGTGTCGGGCGTTGAGCCTATGTCCTGTGCGGCCTTGTGGTTCCCTGTGTCAGCGATCAGCAATAGTGTATGGGTGTGATGCGCGTTATCACACACGAGGCTTGAGATGCTCAAGGAAATAAAGGCTTTTATTTACTATTACAACGAAGCTACCATGTATAGTACACAATCCCAGACTGAGGGGTCCCAGACAGAGCAGTGACCTTTATACCTCTCCCAGGAGGCGGAGCCCGACTGGGATGTACCATAATAACTATAATACAGGTGTAACAGCCCAACCCTAACCCCAACAGCAACAAGTAGAACAACCCATCCCTAACCCCATCAGCAACATATATACATACTCGTAGTACTGGCCAGACCCTGGCTCAGTACTACCTAGTGGGAACCAACGATGGTTCACCACATTCACCCCTCCTTTGAAGACAAAGGCCGGCGGGGTACAAAAAAAACAGAATAATTTGTCATCAGTCTATAAGTTCAGATGGTCAGGGGGACCGCACCGTCGTTGTGACCTCCTCAACACCGGCGATGACACCGGAGTAGGCACTCGCGGTGGCGTTCTCCCCAAGGCGATGTCCAACGGTTCCTCCACAGTCTCACGGGCCGGCTGACCCCGAGGTGATGATAATCCGTTGAGTTCCGACACGCCCTGAAGTGGTGACCATCTCCTGGACTCAGGCAAGCTGTACACGGGAGTAAAAGGGTTAAGTAATGGTCCCGGTGCTGCCCGCGCCGTGTCAGGAGGGGAAACAATAGTTGGGGGGTCTCTAACAGGAGGTATGGGAGCGACAGGGGTTTCTACGTCCCCTGCTGGCACCAGGTCTCGAATCGAGACCGTGTCCTCTCGCCCGTCAGGGTATGCCACATAGGCATACTGAGGGTTGGCGTGGAGGAGATGGACCTGTTCGACCAACGGGTCGGACTTGCGGGCCCTTACATGTCGCCTCAGGAGGACAGGTCCTGAGTACGTCAACCAAGACGGTAATGAGGTCCCAGAGGAAGACTTTAAGAAGGATGTGGAAGCGCTGGAGAGAGTGCAGAGGAGATTTACCAGGATGCTGCCTGGTTTGGAGTGTCGGTCTTATGAGGAAAGGTTGAGGGAGCTGGGGCTGTTCTCTCTGGAGCGGAGGAGATTGAGGGGAGACGTAATAGAGGTTTATAAAATGATGAAGGGGATAGATCGAGTGAACGTTCAAAGACTATTTCCTCGGGTGGATGGAGCTATTACAAGGGGGCATAACTATAGGGTTCATGGTGGGAGATATAGGAAGGATATCAGAGGTAGGTTCTTCACGCAGAGAGTGGTTGGGGTGTGGAATGGACTGCCTGCAGTGATAGTGGAGTCAGACACTTTAGGAACATTTAAGCGGTTATTGGATAGGCACATGGAGCACACCAGGATGGTAGGGAGTGGGATAGCTTGATCTTGGTTTCAGATGAAGGTCGGCACAACATCGTGGGCCGAAGGGCCTGTTCTGTGCTGTACTGTTCTATGTTCTATGTTCCGAGGGAATGAAAACAGCCTCTCATGAGGAGTAGCGTTGGTTGCCGTACACAGGAGTGAGCGTATGGAATGGAGCGCATCAGGGAGCACCTCTTGCCAATGGGAGACTGGAAGGCTTTTTGACTTCAACGCCAGTAAGACAGCCTTCCAGACTGTAGCATTCTCACGTTCCACCTGTCCGTTACCCCTAGGGTTGTAGCTCGTGGTTCTACTAGAGGCAATCCCGTATGAGAGCAGGTATTGCCTCAAGTCATCGCTCATGAACGACGAGCCCCTATCGCTGTGAATGTAGCAGGGGTACCCGAACAGAGTAAAAAGATCACGGAATGCCTTGATAACCGTGGCAGCGGATGTATCAGAGCAGGGAATAACAAAAGGGAATCTCGAGTACTCATCAATGATGTTGAGGAAGTACACATTCCAATCTGTCGAGGGAAGGGGGCCCTTCGTCCCTTTCGAAGGGAAGAGTGGCCTTGACTAGTTGTGCCCGGTCAGGTCGGTAAAAGTGCGGTTTGCATTCCGCGCATACCCGACAACTTCTCGTTATGGACCTGACATCCTCCACCGAGTAGGGCAGATTGCGGGCTTTTACGAAGTGGTAGAGCCGAGTGACCCCAGGATGGCATAGGTCATTATGGAGAGCCTGCAAACGGTCCTCCTGTATACTGGCGCATGTTCCACGCGACAGGGCATCCGAGGGCTCGTTGAGTTTCCCTGGATGATACATGATGTCGTAATTATAGGTAGAGAGTTCGATTCTCCACCTCAAGATCTTGTCGTTCTTGATCTTGCCCCGCAGCGTGTTATTGAACATGAACGCCACGGACCGCTGGTCCGTGATCAGGGTGAACCGTTTTCCCGCCAAGTAATGGCGCCAATGCCTGACGGCCTCCACAATGGCCTGGGCCTCCTTTTCCACCGCTGAATGTCGAATTTCGGGGCCTTGGAGGGTGCGGGAAAAAAAGGCGACGGGCCTGCCCGCCTGGTTAAGTGTGGCGGCCAGGGCGAAATCAGATGCATCGCTCTCCACCTGAAAGGGGATGGACTCATCAACAGCGTGCATCGTGGCTTTCGCGATGTCGGCTTTTAGTTTATCAAAGGCCAATCGAGCCTCTGGTGTTAGGGGAAAAGAGGTGGACTTGATGAGCGGACGGGCTTTGTCCGCGTAATTGGGAACCCACTGTGCATAGTAAGAGAAGAAGCCTAAGCATCTTCTCAGTGCTTTTGCGCTAGTGGGCAGGGGAAGTTCAAGGAGGGGACGCATACGGTCTGGATCAGGGCCAATGACCCCGTTTTCCACCACGTATCCGAGGATGGCTAAACGGCGCGTACGAAATACACACTTCTCCCTGCTGTAGGTCAGATTCAGGCGAGATGCAGTGCGTAGGAAATTCAGGAGATTTGTGTCGTGGTCCTGCTGGTCATGGCCGCAGATGGTGACGTTATCCAGGTACGGGAAGGTAGCCCGCAGTCCGTTACGGTCCACCATTCGGTCCATAGCACGCTGGAAGACCGAGACCCCATTGGTGACACCAAAAGGAACCCTGAGAAAGTGATACAAGCGACCATCCGCCTCAAAGGCCTTGTATTGTCGGTCCTCTGGGCGAATGGGGAGTTGGTGGTAGGCAGACTTGAGGTCTATGGTGGAGAACACCCGGTACTGCGCAATCTGGTTGACCATGTCAGATATGCGCGGGAGGGGATACGCATCCAGCTGCGTGTATCTATTAATGGTCTGACTATAGTCAATGACCATCCGGGGTTTGTTCCCACTCTTGACCACCACGACCTGCGCTCTCCATGGACTAGCGCTAGGTTGTATGATCCCTTCCTTGAGGAGCCGCTGAACTTCAGATCGAATGAAGATCCGATCCTCAGCGCTGTAACGCCTACTCTTAGTCGCGATGGGCTTGCAGCCTGGTACAAGATTCTGGAACAGGGAGGGTGTGGTAATCTTCAGCGTCGAGAGGCTACAGGCGTTGGGCAATTTGGAAGCTGCTGTTCTCCCACTGAAAGCGGAGGGAGTGGCCCACCGTACTGTAGGGTTACACTCTTCAAGTGGACCATGAAATTTAGTCCGAGGAGTATTGGCGCGCAAAGGTGCGGTAACACCTGGAGCTTGAAGCGCTCGTAAACCGTGCCCTGCATCGTTAAATTTACCACGCAACTCCCTAGCACGGTGACAGACCGGGACCTTGATGCCATCGAAATCGTCTGTTTGACAGGTTGGATCTGGAGGCCACACCGCTTCACAGCGTCTGGGTGAATAAAACTCTCAGTGCTGCTGCTGTCAAACAGACAATAAATCAAGTGTTTGTTTACCTGAATGTCCATCATAGACTTGTCGAGTCTGTGAGGCTTGGCCTGGTCCAGGATGATCGCGCCACCATTGGTTCGTGAGCGCCACTGCAGGCAGCTGAGATAGATGAAGATGACCCCTGCTGGTCGTTCGCGGTCGGTGCCGACCAACATGGCTGCTCCCATAGGTCGCACATGGGTGATGGCGCCAAAATCAGCGACCCCTGGTGGTCGCGCATCTCTTGCGACTCCGTCAACTGTAATGGCGGCGTCCTGGCCTCGCACGTGGACGAAACCCTCGACGATGCCGACGACGAAGAACCGGGCTCCGGGGAGTCGCAGGCCGCACTGCTGTTCCTGGAAGTAAGTTTGGATTGGCATACCTTCGAATAGTGCCCCTTCTTACCGCAGGCGGAGCACAACACAGCTTTAGCGGGACATCGCTGCCGAGTATGCTTCGCTCCCCCACAGAAGTAACACCGCGGGCCGCCCGGAGCTGCTGCCATCGTCAGGCCCATTGTGTGGGCACGCCATCACGCAGCTTTTCGAACCCGAGGGACGAGGAGGGAGCAGCGACTGCTCCTGCCACGTTGTCACCACGTGGTCTTCGGGATACAATACTAGGCTTTTGGAGGCCGTCTCCAACGTATCCGCTAGTTCTATCGACTCAGTGAGATCAAGATTACCTTGCTCCAACAGTCTGAGTCGGATATAAGATGATCCGTTTCCCGCCACAAACGCATCTCGAGCGAGGTCGTTCATGTTCTGGTCTGCCGACACTGCTTTGCAGTTACAGCCCCTGGCTAGCTGTAGGAGCTCGTTCGCGTATTCTTCCGTCGTTTCGTCGGGCTGCCGTCATCGAGTGGCTAAGAGGTATCGAGCATGCATCTCGTTTGGCGGTTTAATGTATTCTTAAGAAGCTCGAGGGCCCTTGTGTAGTCGGTGGCCGCACAGATTGCGAGATATATGGTGTCGCTTACCCTCGCGTGGAGGACCCGGAGTCTGTCGTCGTCTGTGGTGACCGCTGCGGAGGCTGCCAGGTAGTCCTCAAAACATTTCAACCAGTGGTCGAAGGTGTTAGAGGCGCCCGCCGCACGTGGATCCAGTGTAAGACGTTCGGGTTTTAACATTTGCTCCATACTCTCTGTATCGTTTTCTTTTTTTTTAATGACGAGAGTTTAATTAATATTAAATAAAATTGATGCGCGTTATCACACACGAGGCTTGAGATGCTCAAGGAAATAAAGGCTTTTATTTACTATTACAACGAAGCTACCATGTATAGTACACGATCCCAGACTGAGGGGTCCCAGACAGAGCAGTGACCTTTATACCTCTCCCAGGAGGCGGAGCCCGACTGGGATGTACCATAATAACTATAATACAGGTGTAACAGCCCAACCCTAACCCCAACAGCAACAAGTAGAACAACCCATCCCTAACCCCAACAGCAACATATATACATACTCGTAGTACTGGCCAGACCCTGGCTCAGTACTACCTAGTGGGAACCAACGATGGTTCACCACAGGGTGTGCGGGGTTTGCTGGTCCCCTGAAATTTGGTGGTGCCCTACAGTCCCGGGCAAAATGGTTGGGTTGCCCACAGTTATAACACTGTTCCTGTGGGGGTGCATATTTGGGTTGATTTTATCTTGCTCTCTGTACCTGGGTTTGGGAATATATCGGGGTTCTGCGCGGGGCTGCGGTTTCCTGTATCGATGATTCGCACGGGTATATGGGGGTGAGTTTCCCAGTCCCATTTCCACCTCCCCCTTCATTACGCCAAACTGGGGCTGGGTCTGTGTGGATTGGGTTAATCTTTCCGTGTTTTGTGGGCTTGGGGGTGTCTGTTTGTCTGACTTCCTGTTCCCACACACGAGTCATTTTGCGGATGGCCCAGGCTTCTGTGTGTGTTTTATCATCAGGATCAAAATTCTCACAGGCTTTCCGACTCCCCTCGGTGGCGTGTGCTATCAGGGTCCGGATCCATGTGGGCCGGTGATGTGCATTTAATTGGACTCTATTTAATTGGCCGAAAACTGCAACAAATTGGTTCCATAGTCGGCCAGCATAGGCTGTCGGGTGTTCCCCTCTCTTTTGTTGGCAGTTGTTTAAGCCTTGTACCGGGTCATCCCTATTGTAGGCTATGGTGGCCAGAACAGCCGCCTTCATTTCTAGTAGGGTTCCCCCGGCCACGTTCTGGGGTTCGGGTAGGGCGGAACGGATGGCAGGACTTAAACATAACAGAATAAGTTTAACCTCTTCTGCCTCGTCTAGGCCGTTTAAAACACGATATTGGGTGACCTGGTCAAAGAGAGCATGTGGATCCCCGGAGGGTTCAAATACTCCAATCGCTTTAGCTATGTCAGTGAGCTGTGGCATGGTGTATGGAGTTACATAAGTCACATTGTGGTTCTGTCCGTCCTGTCGTTGGGTGGTGACCGGATTCATCGGTACGGGAACCAGATTAGTGACTGGGCTTATTGGGATGGTAAAAGGACTAGGAGCTGAGACTGAGTTTCCCCAGATGGGGGCCGGATTAGGTGGTGCTGTTGGTTCCACTACCGGGAAGGGAGGTGGGGATCCCCTATCGGCAGTGACGCTCGCTGTTGCATAATGGCAGGCATCCTCTTCTAAATCCCCCCACTCTACCCCTGGGTCACTAAACCCTGTTTCGGTCGTGCATGCACACATTACACCCCTTTTTATGGCTAGTTGTGCTTTTAAATCTTCAATCTCGCGCAGGCATTTGGAATGGTCTGTTGCACGGGCTGTTTTTACTTTTCCTGCTTGGTGCAAAACTTTTACTGCAGCCTGTAGGTCGCTGCATTTACGTTTAACTTCCTCTACCTGTTGCAGCGCAGCCTCTCTCTCACGGACAGCACGCTGTGCCTTTTGGTAGGCTTTATCACATTGAGCCTGGAATTGGCTCATGTGTATCATATTGATTTGGTTCCTTTCCTCTCGTGTGTTTACCTCCGCTTCCAATTGTTGTATACACGTGGTCTTCCATCGGGCAAACTTAAATGTGAGGATGGTTAGGTACACTGCCATAAGTAGGATTCCTATTATGGCCAGTTGTGACAGAATGCGGACCCATCGGTGGATTTGGACATTTGAACCCCAATCCCAGAGGTCCTCCCATTCAGCATGACTGGCCATAATTATTTTCTTTTAGGATTCGTCACTTGAGTATAGGTAAGGGATCGGGGTAGGTGTCCGGTTTTCACAAAATTCCCTCCTGTAGATTTTACCCAAATTCCCTAGACTGTTCTAGTTCTAACTATGATGTGGAGATGCCGGCGTTGGACTGGGGTAAGCACAGTAGGAAGTCTCACAACACCAGGTTAAAGTCCAACAGGTTTATTTGGTAGCAAATACCATAAGCTTTCGGAGCTTGCTGCTCCTTCGTCAGATGGAGTGGTCTCTGTTCTCCAACAGTGCACAGACACAGAAATCAAGTTACAGTAACAGTCTGTGCACTGTTGGAGAACAGAGACCACTCCATCTGACGAAGGAGCAGCAAGCTCCGAAAGCTTATGGTATTTGCTACCAAATAAACCTGTTGGACTTTAACCTGGTGTTGTGAGACTTCTTACTAGTTCTAACTACACAGTTTGTCCACCTTGTGTTACAGACACCGGGTTTATGGCCCAATTTACTGGTTGAATCTGTATTAGTCCTTCACTCACTTAAGACTGGCCGTCACATGGGGCAACTGCCCTCTTAATTCAGGCTCAGACGGAGTGTCGGAGAATACCGGGTGAAGGTTCGACTTCGGAGCATCGTATCACTTCTTATCGAAGTCCCATCTGGGGTGCCACTGTTGTACCTGTTAATTCTCAGATACTTTCAACCAGTTTACTTACTCCAAGGTTTTACCCCGGTGTCCTTATTTGAAAGATGGACAAAGGACAAACACAAGTAAAGGTTCAACAAGTTTATTAATAATAACACTATTAACCCTTAAATTACCCACATAAAACAAGAGGATACCCCAGATTCAAGTATACTACCCATAAAGATGGTTTAGTTGAACTGCAGGTCCGATTCTCTGAGTCCCTCTGGTCCGTCGTCACGAAGGTGAGTCTCGATGGCCGCTTCTTCCTTCCTTCCTTCTCTGGTCAGTCTTCCGAATGGTCACGGCCGTCTCCCCTGTCGAGTCTTCGCTCCTGTGTGACTCGAAGTGTGTCCCTTTATCCCCCAGCCTGCTTGCCTTTCCAGAAACTTCTCTGGCTTCCGGCCAATGAAGTTCCAGGAGGGGGTTCCAATACCCAGTGGGTTTCTTGATGTCTGCCTGACAGGACACCAGGGTCCGCCCCCTGGCTTGGCCACGGGAGACAGAGGGAAGCAGTCGAAGTGTCTTTTTCCGGCTGGAGGTCTGTGACCAGTAGTGTTCCGCAGGGCTCTGTACTGGGACCTCTGCTATTTGTGATATATATAAATGATTTGGAAGAAGGTGTAACTGGTGTTATCACCAAGTTTGCGGATGACATGAAGATGGCTGGACTTGCGGATAGCGATGAACATTGTCAGACAATACAGCAGGATATAGATAGGCTGGAAAATTGGGCGGAGAAATGGCAGATGGAATTTAATCCAGATAAATGCGAAGTGATGCATTGTGGAAGAACTAATGTAGGGGGGAGTTATAGTATAAATGGCAGAGCCATCAAGAGTATAGAAACACAGAGGGACCTAGGTGTGCAAGTCCACAAATCATTGAAGGTGGCAGCACAGGTGGAGAAGGTGGTGATGAAGGTATATGGTATGCTTGCCTTTATAGGACGGGGTATAGAGTATAAAAGCTGGAGTCTGATGTTGCAGCTGTATAGGACGCTGGTTAGGCCACATTTGGAGTACTGCGTCCAGTTCTGGTCGCCGCACTACCAGAAGGACGTGGAGGCTTTAGAGAGAGTGCAGAGAAGATTTACCAGGATGTTGCCTTAGCTATGAGGAGAGATTGGGTAAACTGGGCTTGTTCTCCCTGGAAAGACAGAGAATGAGGGGAGACCATTAGGTCTGTGCAGGCTATGAAGGGTATAGATAAGGTGAACAGTGGGAATCTTTTTCCCAGGTCGGAGGTGACGATCACGAGGGGTCACGGGCTCAAGGTGAGAGGGGCGAGGTATAACTCAGATATCAGAGGGACGTTTTTTTACACAGAGTGGTGGGGGCCTGGAATGCGCTGCCAAGTAGGGTGGTGGAGGCAGACACGCTGGCATCGTTTAAGACTTACCTGGATAGTCACATGAGCAGTCTGGGAATGGAGGGATACAAACGAATGGTCTAGTTGGACCAATGAGCGGCACAGGCTTGGAAGGCCGAAGGGCCTGTTTCCTGTGCTATACTGTTCTTTGTTCTTTATGTCCCATCTCCATGCTGTTGCTTATGTATAACTTGTTATCAGATAAGGTATCTACAGGAACTCTTGGTGACAGAAAGTCTGGCCCGATCTGGGCTTCTAACAATAGGCCGGTGCATTTCAATAAGGTGCAATGATCTCCTGCTAAGTCTCGATAGATTGTAACAACCTTTGATGGGTGGTTGATGGGTCAGGCGCAGACACGTTTGTGTATTTGTACAATTGGCCTGCCTCAGGTTTGACTGTGTTTGATTTTAATATGCCCAATTCTTTAATTTAGGATATCCAATTTTATCAGCCTTAAACCTAGGCTTTATATCACCACAGCAGTATTAGGCTATTGAGTTGGACGATCAGCCATGATCGTGCTGTATGGCGGAGCAGGCGCGCAGGGCCGAATGGCCTCCTCCTGCTCCTATCTTCAATGTTTCTAGGAAAATTAGGACTGATCCTCTCTCTCAATTTGTTTTTGTACAATGGTCTGGAAAGTAGAGGTCAGTGACTGTCCTGGAAGGAGTTTAAGAGGGAATAAAAAGCAGGATAGTTACATTCTCTAATGTGATCCTATAGAAGCATAGGATCAGGAGTAGACCATTTAGCCCTCAAGCCTGTTTTGTCATTCAGTGAAATCATAGCTGATCTTGGTTTCTAATTCCATATGTTCTGCCCGTTTTTGGGTGGGCTCACGGAGAATAATCCCAACACTATTGTGAAAAGATAAGATTCTGTTTGAGCACTGATGTCCTGCAACTTATGATAATAAAGTTGAAGGAGCTCCCCACAGAAAATGATGCTATCTCTGTTCAGATTGTGAACCTCTTGCATCAAAGAGAGGGAATTGGTCCAACTAATTACCTCTCATTTTATGAAGCACAAAAACTGAAAAAAATCAGCAGAGCTGTTCCCTCTTTGCTTGAATTAATTCATTGGCCAGAAAGAAACTCTGCCAATGGGGTTCACACCACATTCCTGGTGAAGCAGATTTGATGGAACTGGAGCACTGCGGAGTAATTTTCTGGTGATTCACTCTTTATATATTGCACTCCATAGCAATATTGCCATCGGATGGGAGTAGTTTGCTATATGCAAAACTCAAAACATTCTACCAAGGTGAAAGTCTACTGCACTGGAATATCAACCATATTGAATTCATTTTCAAGAATGTTTCATCTCATCCTAAAGGAACTGTTTCAGATTTTCTGATCTTGGCACATGCGTGTTAAACATGTTGGATATTATAGAGCCTGGCCTCTCACTTTTCAGCCCTGGCTTACTTTTTCGACTTTCTAACACTTAGTCAATGAAGATTATGGTATGATGTGATCGGTGTTAGTGTTAGCAAACCCATTAAGACATTTACAGTATTATTAGTCATGGATATGACATTATACAGATATTCAAAAATGGGTATCAACATTTTCTTTTCTCAGGTATTACTACATAAACTACTAAATGCTTTCCTTGCTATATCTGCTGCAACAGCGATATTAACCTTGTTTATTTTGAACAGGCTAACACCCCCAATAAAATAGGAACCAGAATGTAATACCAACACGTTCAGTGTTTACTTGCTAATGCTTGCACAATACAGCTTCAAGCCTGTCGTTGAAAATTTTTAGACTTGGGTGTTAACATTTGTTACCATATTTATTAATGTGTGTACAAAATGGAGCTGTTCCTCTCTTTATATAGAGACCTGTTGTGCTTAAATATGTTAAAGCTCAGCAACTAAAACTGGCTGACAAAAAACTGGTTGGTGAGCATGACAGAAGGTCTTATCTAATAAGGAAATAATCACACTGGGTGTCTTGTGGGCCTTGTTCCAGATCACTAGTGAGAGGCTATTGGGCTCAGAGGATTTCATTTCAGCTACTTACAAATTCGATCAGTGCTTTTTACTGCCTTTGACAAGTCATAATTAACTGCAGCTCGGAGGCTGCAGCATTCACTGAAGTAAATCCTTTTGGCTCAACAGATTTTTAGGTTTCTTACCTTGAGGTAATGTTGTCAGTACAAATTGTTTCTTTGGGTGAGAGAAAGACTGCAATGATAACAATTGAGTTCATAAAGTGCAATGATTTGAAAGAATTTCACATGAGCATCAATGAGTGAATGTCCAAAATAAATAGTGAGTTTTGATTTTTCTTTGGAGTGCAAACATATATTGAATAGCTAACTCTCATATTCATCTATAGTGAATTGCAAAAGAGTGTTCATTTGGTCCTTTCCATTCAGTTGTTTTCCAATAAGCTTAAAATATTCTCTTTCTATTACAGCATGCAGCTTTTAATTAAGATTTGCTTCATTAAATGTTACAGTTTGATTTTTTATTTAATATCTTTTTGACATCAGAAATCAAAAGCAAATATTGGAAATACAATGGCCCATAGTTTCTGGAACACTTCCAGCTGGGGTCAAAAGCTGGTCAGAGAAGTAGCTGGTAACAATGAAATAAGTGAATACCAGCCTCTGCAAGGTGCAGGGGTAGATAAACAAACCAGTTACAAGCAGATGAACATGTGTGCTGACATGAATGGATTAATGAAGAGTTGTGTAACTTAAATACAAAAATCCTGTTAGCTGTTTATTTTACTTTGAGAAGAATTTAATTGTAAAAAACTTGCTGCTATTCTCAGAACCCACTACTCATTCAAAGCACCAGAAATATGGTCCCAGCACCCCCCAACCCGCACCAACCCATTGATCTATTCCTTTAGCTGACCTACAATTTGCCCTAAAATAGACTTCATCCTATCCTCTAAATCCCCTGGCCTGCCAAAGGCTATCAAAAGAAACTTCTGATCCTGTTCCAATCTTAACTTCTTCACTATTTCCCCCTTGGTGGGTTTGTTTCCCTGGCTGAAAATGTACTGTAGAATTTGAATTTGAATTCTTTCTCTTTACACTGGACCCCTTACAACCATTTTCCTCTTTGCCCTGCCACATTCTGTGATGAAGCTCAGGACAAACTGTAAGAGCAACTTCAGAACTTTCTGCTGGTCACTCTGTATTTTTGTGGCCCTGATGTTAACTTTAATAAGTTTAGACCTTAACAATTGACGCAATTTCTTGACAACATGGATTAGAAGCTTAGGAATATTGGGATATGAGTATAGTTAGATGAAAAATGACCTAAGGTGCATCCATTTCACTTTCTACTAGCCTAGAAGTTGGATAATGCAGTAATAATGGATTTGTTGACTAATCACAGCAATCAAAGTCACTTAGTATACAGCAAACCCAAAGATGAGACAGATGAAATCTTCAGTTGTGGAAAGCTTTGAGAATCATTGGCCTAAAGTTGCTTATTCCTTCCAAGTATGCTGCATGTCATATCGGGTCTTTTCAGATTTAGGGGAAGGTTTAACTTTCTAAAAATTGAAGCTGCCCACATGTTCATGTCCTTTGGGAATTTTACACTGTCCTCTTCACAGTTGCAACAATACTTGCAAGTACTGTTTCATCCGCAGTGGCCATGGTGACAGGCAAGGAAATTCTGCACTGAGGAGGGTACAAAATTGACAAGGAGGAAGTGTTGAATAGACTGTTGGTACTGAAAGTTGACAAGACTCCGAGACTGAATGAGATGCGTCCAAGGATGTCAAAAGAAGTGAGAATGGCAATTGCAGGGGCACTGACCATAATCTTCCAGTATTTTCTAGAATCAAGGGAGGTGCCAGAGGACTGGAAAATTGCAAATGTTATGCCCTTGTTCAAAAAAGTGGTAAGGATAGCCCCAACAATTACAGACCAAACAATTTAACATCAGTGGCAGGTAAGCTTATAGAAACAATTTTTGGGGATATAATTAGTAGCCACATGGAAAAATTTAATTAGGAAGAGCCAACATGGCTTTCTAAAAGGGAAATTGTGTTTAACTAACTTGATGGTGTTTTTGAGGAGGTAAAAGGCCAATGAGAGTAATGTTGTTGATGTGGCATACATGGACTTTCAGAAGCCATTCGATGAAGTATCATTCAACAGACTAGTGAGAAATATTATAGTTTATGGATTAGAGGGACAGTAGCAATGTAGATACAAAATTGGCTGAATAATAGGAAGTAAAGGTCATAGAATCTACAGTGCAGAAGGAGGCCATTCGACCCATTCGACCTATCTGCACCAACAACAATCCCATCCCCAATCCATTCCCGTAATCCCTCATATTTACCCTGCTAATTCCCCAACACTAGGGTTAATTTAGTATGGCCAATCAACCTAACCCACACATCTTTGGACTGTGGGAGAAAACCGGAGCATCCGGTGGAAACCCACGCAGACGCAGGGAGAATGTGCAAACTCCAGACAGTGACCCGAGGCCAGAATTGAACTTGGGTCCCTGGTGCTGTGAGGCAGCAGTGCTAACCACTGTATCATCATGCCACCCACAATGGTCAATGGATATTCTTGGGGCTGGGGAAGGTTTGTAGTGGTGTTCCCCATGGGTCTGTACTGGGACTCTTGGTTTTCCTGATATATATTAATAACCTATCTTGATATGCAGTTGGCAATTTCAAAGTTTGTGGATGAAACAAAACTTGGAAGTATTGTAAACTGCAGAGAGGACAGTGTAAAACTTCAAAAACATGAACAAGTGGGCAGACAGGTGACAGATGAAGGTAAATGTGGAGAAGTGTGAGGTCATGCATTTTGGTAGGAAGAACATGGGGAGACAACAAAATAAGGGGTAAAAATTTTTAAAGGGTTGCAGGGCAGAGGGAATTGGGTGTATGAGTGCATAGATGATTGAAAATGGACAGGTGGAGAGTGTGGTTAATAAAGCGTATGGTATTCTGCGAATTATTAATGGGGCATAGAATATAAGAGCAAGGAGGTTATGCTGAACTTATACAAGACTCTAGTTAGACCTCAGCTGGAATATTACGCATAGTTCTGGGTGCCACACTATAGGAAGGATGTGAACACATTGGAGAGAGTGCAGAAGAGATTTACAAGAATGGTTCTAGGGATGAGAAACTTCAGTTACCAGGGTAGATTGGAGAGGTTGGGGCGGTTCTCCTTGGAGTGAAGAAGGCTAAGAGGAAATTTGATAGAGATGTTAAAAATCATGAGGCGGTTAGACAGAATAGATGGGGAGAAACTGTTTCCACTCGTAAAAGGATTGAGAACGAGAGATATGAGTTTAAAGTGATTTGCAAAAGATGCAAGTACAATCTGAGACATACTTTTTCACACAACAAGATCTGGAATGGTAGCAGAGGCAAGTTCAACTGAGGCATTCAAGTGGGCAATAGATGATTACTTGAATAGAAACAATATGCAGGGTTATGGGGAAAAGGCAGGGGAATGGCACTAAGTCATGATGCTCACTTGGTCTGTGATGATTTTCCCAAGACATTGCGACTTTTGTCCTCAGTTATAGAGGTCACAGGGATGATGCAAACTCCCGTCTTTTCCCTGGCCCACTGTCTGTGGCTTAACCAGACTGTTTTGGTAATAACTTTCATAAACATCAGTAGATTCCAAATGTCTCCTGAGAGCGATTTAAGCGATTTGAGTTTTACTGCAGCATCTAAATTCTGCATGATTTTAATGTTAACAGAACATTGTGTTAACATTTAAAAACATTCAGCCAACTTCCAGATGTCCTGAAAATCCTTACACATCATTTTATTCTGACTACCTTGAAACAAAGCAATGTGAGACTGCCTCCCTTCTTTAAATTCACTCACTGTCATTTGGATAGGAGATTAAACTAATGCCCCGTCTGTCTGTTTAGGTGGATGCAAAATATCCAAGATAGAAGAGCGGGGAATACTCCTGGCATCTTGGCCAACGTTCTCCTTGAATCAGTATCACCAAAACAAATTAACTGGACATTCATCTCACTGCTCTTTGAGAGATTTTGCTGTGCAAACCAACAGTGTCTGCAAAACAACAGTGTCTACACTTCAAAGGCGGATCATTGGCTGAGAAGCACATTGAGATGTGGTTAGCAGATGGAAGGTGCCAAAAAATGATTAGTTCTTTATTTGTCTCCAGTTTAATTGTGTACAAAATTTGACATTTAGTCACATAAAGTGACATTAGGGCAAAGAGGTAGGTTTTAAGGAACATTTTAAAGTAGGGAAGAGAGAAAGAGAGTTGGCTGGTTTCAAGAGGGAATCCCAAAGTTTAGGATTGAAGCGCTGACCACCAAATTTGGGGCAGTGAAAATCAGGAATGCCAGAACTGGAAGAGACTGTAGGAAGTTGTAGACAAAAAAAAAGCAATTATATTGAGGGACTTATAAACAAGGATGTGAATTTTAATATTCAGGTGTCATAGAACAGGAAACGAACATTAGAAATCATAGAAACCCTACAGTACAGAAAGAGGCCATTCAGCCCATCGAGTCTGCACCGACCACAATCCCACCCAGGCCCTACCCCCGTATCCCTACATATTTTACCCACTAATCCCTCTAACCTACGCATCCCAGGACACTAAGGGCAATTTTAGCATGGCCAATCAACCTAACCCGCACATCTTTGGAATGTGGGAGGAAACCGGAGCACCCGGAGGAAACCCACGCAGACATGAGGAGAATGTGTAAACTCCACACTGACAGTGACCTAAGCCGGGAATCGAACCCAGGTCCCTGCAGCTGTGAAGCAGCAGTGCTAACCACTGTGCTACCGTGCCGCCCAGCAACGTTGGCCAGCAAACACAGTCATCCAGATTCATACAGCTGGAGGGTGAAATTTGACATTGCAGGGGTAATAAATGTCAGGGGCAAATTTGCCTCCACTTAGTCAGCTCACCCCACAGCCATGATTAAATGGCTCAAGGTAAGTCAACCCAGATAACCCCTGCATCTGGGGAGGAAGAGCTGCTAGCCAACCAAATAGATAGCAGCTCTCTGGTCCAAACAGTGCCACCAGGAGTGATGCAGGAACCAGACATCAAGCTAAGTTTGATGGCTCCCCTGGCTACAGGGGAGGTCATGACGTGGAGATGCCGGTGTTGGACTGGGGTAAACACAGTAAGAAGTCTCACAACACCAGGTTAAAGTCCAACAGGTTTATTTGGTAGCAAAAGCCACTAGCTTTCGCAACAGGCCGACTCTTCGTCAGGTGGGTGGGAGTTCTGATCACAAACAGGGCACAAAGACACAAACTTAATTTACATGAATAATGATTGGAATGTGAGCCTTTACGGCTAATCAAGTCTTAAAGATACAGACAATGTGAGTGGAGGGAGCATTAAGCACAGGTTAAAGAGATGTGTATTGTCTCCAGACAGGACAGCTAGTGAGATTTTACACATCCAGGCAGGTTGTGGGGGTTACAGATAGTGTGACATGAACCCAATATCCCGGTTGAGGCCGTCCTCATGTGTGCGGAACCTGGCTGAGCCGCTGAGCAGAGACTGATAGTAAGAAGTCTCACAACACCAGGTTAAAGTCCAACAGGTTTATTTGGTAGCAAATACCATAAGCTTTCGGAGCGCTGCTCCTTCGTCAGATGGAGTGGAAATGTCCACATCAGAGACTGATAGCCAGTAACCCCCACAACCCGCTTGGGTGTGCAAAGTCTCACCAGCTGTCCTGTCTGGAGACAATACACATCTCTTTAACCTGTGCTTAATGCTCCCTCCACTCACATTGTCTGTACCTTTAAGACTTGATTAGCTGTAAAGACTCACATTCCAATCATTATTCATGTAAATTGAGTTTGTGTCTTTGTGCCCTGTTTGTGATCAGAACTCCCACCCACCTGACGAAGGGACAGCCTGTTCCGAAAGCTAGTGGCTTTTGCTACCAAATAAACCTGTTGGACTTTAACCTGGTGTTGTTAGACTTCTTACAGGGGAGGTCCCAGAGGATTGGAGAATAGCCAATGTTGTTCCTTTGTTTAAGAAGGGTAGCAAGAATAATCCAGGTAATTACAGGCTGGTGAGCCTTACATCAGTGGAAGGAAAATTATTGGAGAGGATTCTTCGAGACAGGATTTATTCCCACTTGGAAATAAGTGGACGTATTAGTGAGAGGCAACATGGTTTTGTGAAGGAGAGGTCGTGTCTCACGAACTTGATTGAGTTTTTCGAGGAAGTGAAGAAGATGATTGATGAGGGTAGGGCAGTGGATGTTGTCTACATGGACTTCAGTAAGGCCTTTGACAAGGTCCCTCATGGCAGACTGGTGCAGAAGGTGAAGTCGCGTGGGATCAGAGGTGAGCTAGCAAGGTGGATACATAACTGGCTCGGTCAAAGAAGACAGAGGGTAGCAGTGGAAGGATGCGTTTCTGAATGGAGGGCTGTGACAAGTGATGTTCCTCAGGAATCAGTGCTGGGACCTTTGCTGTTTGTAATATATATAAATGATTTGGAGGAAAATGTAACTGGATTGATTAGCAAGTTTGCGGACGACACAAAGGTTGGTGGATTTCCGGATAGCGATGAGGACCATCAGAGAGGACAGCAGGATATAGATCAGTTGGAGACTTGGGCGGAGAGATGACAGATGGAGTTTAACCCGGACAAATGTGAGGTAATGCATTTTGGAAGATCTAATACAGATAGGAAATATACAGTAAATGGCAGAATCCTTAAGAGTATTGATAGGCAAAGGAATCTGGGTGTACAGGTACACAGGTCACTGAAAGTGGCAATGCAGGTGGAGAAGGTAGTCAAGAAGGCATACGGCATGCTTGCCTTCATCGGCTGGGGCATTGAGTTTAAAAATTGGCAAGTCATGTTGCAGCTTTATAGAACCTTAGTAAGGCTGCACTTGGAACATAGTGTGCAATTCTGGTCGCCACACTACCTGAAGGATGTGGAGGCTTTGGAGAGGGTACAGAAAAGATTTACCAGGATGTTGCCTGGTATGGAGGGCATTAGCTATGAGGAGAGATTGGAGAAACTTGGTTTGTTCTCACTGGAGCGACGGAGGTTGAGGGGAGACCTGATAGAAGTCTACAAGATTATGAGAGGCATGGACAGAGTGGATAGTCAGAAGCTTTTTCCCAGGGTGGAAGAGTCAATTACTAGGGGGCATAGGTTTAAGGTAAGGTTTAAAGGAGATGTACGAGGCAGATTTTTTACACTGAGAGTAGTGGGTGCCTGGAACTCGTTGCCGGGGGAGGTAGTTGAAGCGGATACGGTAGTGACTTTTAAAGGGCGTTTTGACAAGTACGTGAATAGGATTGGAAATTAGGGATCTGGTCCCCGGAAGGGTAGGGGGTTTTAGTTAAGTCGGGCAGCATGGTCGGTGCAGGCTTGGAGGGCCGAAGGGCCTCTTCCTGTGCTGTAATGTTCTTTGTTCTTTGTAAGTTGAGGGGTTTGTGAGGGCATTGCCAGGGCCAGGCTAGCAGACCAGGGCAAGGGCTGAGGGTTGCGTGAACAGGAGGGAATGAAGGGTTGGGAAAGGCCTTGAGGGGGACAGCTGATGGGCCCAAAGGCCAATGGTACACTCTTGCTGCCAACAGCCCAAGCAGTAAAAATTTGATTTTGACTGTGGCATGGGTGGGACAAGGTCCTTAAGGTTCTTATGGACAGGCTGGCCACCCGATGCTTTGCCATTGCATGTAACATTGCAGTGGGGTGTGTGGGAACAATATCCATGGCATTACTATCTGAATGGCCTTAAATGAGGAGAGGGGAATGTGCATTGAGACCTGGGTGTCCTCGTACACCAGCCGCTGAAGCTAAGCATGCAGGTGCAGCAGGCAGTAAAAAGAGCAAATGATATGTGGGCCTTCATAGCAAGAGGATTCGAGTGCAGGAGCAGGGATGTCTTGCTGCAAATATGCAGAGCTTTGGTGAGGCCATACCTGGAATATTGATGCCATCCACCTATTTGTGAACTCTGCCCCCAGGAGGGTGCAGATTCTATCACATAAGCATGGAGCATGATTTACCTTACCCTACCATAGCTGTTTGCTGCAAAAACCAAAACTAATCCCACTGTTCTACTCTCTCCAAACCCCCTTATCATCTTGTGATTTTGAACGTTTTTCCTATTTTGCTTAAGCAATGCAGTGGATCTACCTGAACCATTCCTTGTGGCAAAATTGTTTTATTTTTCAACAACTATGCATGAAGAAATTTCTCCAGCTCGCTCTATTTATTCTCTTGGCGACCTCTCATAACAAGCTTTCCAATGAGGAGAGATAATCACTGACTTAAGGACAATTTGTTGTTATCGATCAGGATCAACTGCAATTAATATAGTGGGTATGTTGGTTTTAGGATGGTTATAACCCAGCCATTCCACAGTAAAAATATACACCCGTGACAGGTCCAAGATCAGGAAGCATGGCTGGCATGTGCAAACAGCTCTTTTATTTCATTTTTCCCTTAATTTTATGGTGCCTTGCTTTTCTTGATCTCCCTGTACTACCCAAAATTGTTAGGTTGCAGTCAGCATGGGTCCACCTTTGGGTGTTCCTTTTCACTGCCAATTGCAATTACAACCTTTTAAAAGCCTTTCCTCTAAACTCTTTAATGGATAAATCTGGGGTTCACGTAAACGTATGTCTGTGTGGAGTTTGCACGTTGTCCCCGTGTCTGCGTGGGTTTCCTCCGGGTGCTCCGGTTTCCTCCCACAGTCCAAAAATGCACAGGTTAGGTGCATTGACCATGTTAAATTGTCCCTTAGTGTCTCAAGATGTGTAGGTTTGATGGATTAACCTTGGGAAATGTGTGAGGTTACGGGGATAGGGCTGGGGAGAGGGCCTAGGTGGGATGCAGAGTCGGTGCAGACTCGATGGACCGAATGGCCTCTTCTGCACTGTAGGGATTCTATGTATGTTTGTCGAAATTTCCTCACTGTCGGTCTGGGGAAAGTTCTAGAATCCATTACCAAATATTTTATAGCAAAATACTTGGAAAACAGTGGCAGGATTGGACAGAGTCAGCATGTATTTACGAAAAGGAAATCTTGCTTGACAAATCTACTGGAATTCTTTGGGGACGTAACTAGTAGAGTTGATGAGGGGGAGCCAGTGGATGTGGTTTTTTTGGACTTTCAGATGTCTTTCGACAAAGTCGCACATCTGAATGAGAGTGTAAAATTAAAGCACATGGGATTGGGGGTAGTGTATTGAGATGGATAAAAAACTGGTTGGCAGACAGGAAACAAAGAGTTGGAATAAACAGGTTTTTTTTCCAAATGGCAGGCAGTGACTCGTGGGGTGCCACAGGGATCAGTGCTGGGACTCCAGCTATTCACTTTACATATTAATGATTTAGATGAGGGAACTAAATGTAATATCTTCAAATTTTCAGATGACACAAAGCTGGGTGGGAGGGTGAGCTGTGAGGAGGAAGCAAAGGAGTGATTCGGACAAATTAAGTGAATGGGCAAATGAATGACAGATGCAGTATAATTTGGATAAATGTGAGGTTATCCACTTTGGTAGCAAAAACAGGAGGGCAGATTACTATCTGAATGGCCTTAAATGAGGAGAGGGGAATGTGTATTGAGACCTGGGTGTCCTCGTACACCAGCCGCAGGTGCAGTAGGCAGTAAAAAGAGCAAATATATGTTGGCCTTCATAGCAAGAGGATTCGAGTGCAAGAGCAGGGATGTCTTGCTGCAAATATGCAGAGCTTTGGTGAAGCCATACCTGGAATATTGTGTGTAGTTTTGGTCTCTTTAAATGAGGAAAGACGTTCTTGCTCTAGAGGGAGTGCAGAGAACACGTCCCAGACTGATTCTTGGGATGGCACGACTGACATTTGAGAAGAGATTGAGTCAGGTAGGATTGTATTTGCTGGAGTTCAGAAGAATGAGGGGGATCTCCAAGAAACCTATAAAATTCTAACAGGACTAGACAAGGTAGATGCAAGAAGGATGTTTCCAATGGTGGGGGTGTCCAGAACCAGGAATCACAGTCTGAGGATACAAGGTAAACCATTTAGGACAGAGTTGAGAAGAAATGTCTTCACTCAGAGTGGTCAGCCTATGGAATTCACTGACACAGTAAGTAGTTGAGGCCAAAACATTGTATGTTTTCAAGAAGCAGTTAGATATAGCATTTAGGATGAATGGGGACCAAAGGATATGGAGGGAGGCGGGATCAGGCTATGAACTGGATGATCATTGGACTACAATGATTAGTGGAACAGACTCAAAGGGCTGGATGGTCTCTTCTTGCTTCTATTTTCTATGTTTCTATGTAAACTACGAGATGGTGTGAAATCAGATTATCTAGGACCGCTTGATGCAGGGCACTATTCACTGGTCCTTAAAGTATATTATAAGCTTTTATTGGAATTAAGGAAGAATTTCCAACTTTACGGAGCTGGAAATAAAATGTTGGCATTGGCAGAGCAATTAAACAATTACTTTAGTTCTGTTTTCACAGAAAAAGACACTAATAACTTTCCAGTAAGTGGTGGAGAAGCAAGGGTCTAGCAAGAGGATATGAAGGAAAATAGTATTAGTAAATAAATAGTGCTGGAGAAATTAATAGGTCTGAAAGCTGAAATATCTCCAGGGCCTGATTATCTGCTTCCCAGGATACTAAAGATGATGGCCATGGAAATAGTGGATGTGTTGGTTATCATCTTCAAAGATTCTGGAACAGTCCTGGCAGATTGGAAAGTGGCAAACGTAACTGCACTATTTAAAGGAGTGGAGAAACATGGAATCCCAGACCAGTTAGCCTAACATCAGTTGTAGGGAAAATACTAAAGTCTATTATAAACACTATTATATAACAGGACACTGAGAAAATATTAATACGATTAGACAAAGTAAATGTGTGGGGATATGGGGGTGGGGCCTGGGTGGGATTGTGGTCGGTGCAGACTCGATGGGCCGAATGGCCTCTTTCTGTACTGTAGGGTTTCTATGATTTTCTATGATTTCTATGATTAAACATAAATGAGAAGAAACTTCTTCGCTCAGTGGTGAACCTGGTGGAATTTCTAACACAGAAGGCTATGGAGGCCAAGTCACTGATTATATTTAAGAAAGAAATAGATTGCTAGGTTCTAAAGATGTCCAGAGGAATGGGGAGAGAGTGGGAGTGTGGCATTGAGATGGAGGATCAGCCATGATCACATTGAATAGAGGAACAGGCCTGATGGGCAGAATGATTTACACCTGCTCATGTTTTCTATATTTGCATGTGTCTACTACTCACAAAATTGTGTACCTGATTGTTTTTGATCTCAATCAAGAATTTTTGTACCTGATTCAATAGAAAATATGCATACGGTGGAGCAAGTAAGTCCTGGAAGACTTATCATTATTTTCCTTAAAGTCTTCAATTATTTTATTATTTTTTTCTTTGAAGCTCTTGAAAGTTCTGTACTATATTTACTGTTCAGTTTACCACCACCTATGACTCTTCAGTTTTACTGGAACCTCCCTTGATAATTTCAGTCAAACTTCTCTTCAATTTCTCTCTCATCCTCACATCCATTCTCCGAATCCTGGCTTTCTTCTCACATGCTCTGCGCCATTTTTGTTGCTCACTTTAATCTGCTCATCCTAGGGATCCAAAATTCATCACTATCTTTTCTGCCCTACCTTGCTAAAAATACAATCAACTATATGGTTAGTAAGTTTGCAGATGATGCCAAGATTGGTGGCATCGTGGACAGTGAAGAAGATTATCTTGGATTGCAACGGGATCTTGATCAATTAGGCCAGTGGGCTGACGAATGGCAGATGGAGTTTAATTTCGATAAATGCAAGGTTATGCATTTTGGTAGATTGAACCAGGGCAGGACTTACTCAGTTAATGGTAGGGTGTTGGGGAGAGTTACAGAACAAAGAGATCTAGGGGTACAGGTTCATAACTCCTTGAAAGTGGAGTCACAGGTGGACAGAGTGGTGAAGAAGGCATTCGGCATGCTTGGTTCCATTGGCCATTGAATACAGGAGTTGGGATGTCTTGTTGAAGTTGTACAAGACATTGGTAAGGCCACACTTGGAATACTGTGTACAGTTCTGGTTACCCTATTATACAAAGGATATTGTTAAACTAGAAAGAGTACAGAAGAGATTTACTAGGATGGTACCGGGACTTGATGGATTGAGTTATAAGGAGAGGCTGGATAGACTGGGACTTTTTTCTCTGGGGCGTAGAAGGCTGAGAAGTGATCTTATAGAGGTCTATAAAATAATGAGGGGCATAGATCAGCTAGATAGTCAATATCTTGTAGGGGAGTCTAAAACTAGAGGGCATAGGTTTAAGGGGAGAGATACAAAGGGGCCCAGAGGAGCAATTTTTTCACACACAGGGTGGTAAGTGTCTGGAACAAGCTGCCAGAAGTAGTAGTAGAGGCAGGTACAATTTTGTCTTTTAAAAAGCGTTTAGACAGTTACATGGGTAAGATGGGTATAGAGGGATAGGGGCCAAATGCAGACAATTGGGACTAGCTTAGGGGTTTAAAAAAATGGGCGGCATGGACAAGTTGGGCCGAAGAGCCTGTTTCCATGATGTAAACCTCTATGACTCTATTTGCTGTGCTGTTTTACTGTAGATCATCATAACATGTTGCTTGCCCTGTAAGAGGGAAATGTATCAGTGAATATGGTGCAGTTTGTTTGGGTGATGGCTTTCTTGGTTGAATATAGTGAGAGTACTGCAAGATGTCAGTGTGAAACCTGCTGTAGTATTAATTATTTGACGGGTGGTGAAGCATGTGAATATTCAACAGTTCTGATTGAAAGAGATGGTTGGTTTGGTGAATGAGGTTGGTCTGGTGAATTGAACAGTGTCTGAGATTAGTGATACAGTTGCTGGGATATGACGATGGCACAATGGTTAGCACTGCTGCCTCACAGCCAGGGACCCAGGTTTGATTCCAGGTTTGGGTGTGGAGTTAGCACATTCTCCTTGTGTCTGCGTGGGTTTCATTGGGGTGCATTGATTTCCTCCCACAGTCCAAAGATGTATAGGTTAGATAGATTGGCCATTGTAATTGCACAGGGTTAAGGGGAGGACACGGTAGGAGCTCTTTCGAAGAATTGGTGCAGACTCGATGGGCCTAATGGATCTCTTTCTGGGGCAGCACGGTGGCACTGTGGTTAGCACTACTGCCTCACAATGCCAGGGACTCGGGTTCAATTCAGATGATAGATGAGGGAAAGGCAGTCGATGTTGTATACATGGACTTCAGTAAAGCCTTTGACAAGGTACCTCATGGTCGCTTGGTACGAAAGATGAAGTTACATGGGATCAGAGGAGAGCTGACAAGATGGATACAGAGCTGGATATAGAAGACAAAGGGTAGCAGTAGAGGGGTGCTTTTCTAAATGGAAGGTTATGACTAGCAGTGTTCCACAGGGATCAGTTCTGGGACCTTTGTTGTTCATAGTAGTATATATAAATGATTTGGAGGAAAACATAGCTGGTTGATTAGTAAGTTCGCAGACGACACAAAAATTGGTGGAATTGCAGATAGTGAAGAGGATTGTCAGAGCATACAGCAAGATATAGACTGGATGGGGACTTGGCTGGAGAAATGGCAGATGGAGTTTAATCTGGACAAGTGTGAGGTAATGCATTTTGGAAGGTCCAATGATGTAGGAATTATACAGTAAATGACAGAATCCTTCGGAGTATTGACAGGCAGGCAGAGAGATCTGGTTGTACATGTCCACCGATTACTGAAAGTGGCAACGCAGGTGGATAAGGTAGTCAAGAAGGCATACAGCATGCTTGGCTTCATTGGTCGGGGCATTGAGTATAAAAATTGGCAGGTCATGCTGCAGCTGTACAGAACCTTAGTTAGGCCTCATTTGGAATATTGTGTACAATTCTAGTCACCACTCTACCAGAAGGATGTGGTTACTATGGAGAGGGTACAGAAGAGGTTTACCACTCTCAACATCCTTGGGGTTACCATTGTCCAGAAACTCAACTGGACTCACCACATGAACACAGTGGCTACAAGAGCAGGTCAGAGACTAGGAATACTGCAGCGAGTAACTCACCTCCTGACTCCTCAAAACCTATCCACCATCTACAAGGCACTGTCAGGAGTGGGATGGAATATTCCCCACTTGCCTGAATGGGTGCAGTTCCAACAACACTCAAGAAGTTTGACACCATCCAGGACAAAGCAGCCCACTTGATTGGCGCCACATCTACAAACATTCAATTCCTCCATCACCGACACTCAGTAGCAGCAGTGTGTTCTATCTACAAGTTGCACTGCAGCAATTCACCAAAGATCCTTAGACAGCACCTTCCAAACCCACGACCACTTCCATCTCGAAGGACAAGGGCAGCAGATACACAAGAACATCAGCACCTGCAATTTCTCCTCCAAGCCACTCATCATCCTGACTTGGAAATATATCGCCGTTCCTTCGCAGTCGCTGGGTCAAAATCCTGGAATTCCCTCCCTAACGGCATTGTGGGTCCCACAGAACATGGACTGCAGCGATTCAAGAAGGCAGCTCACCACCACCATCTCAAGGGCAACTAGGAATGGACAATAAATACTGCCCAGCCAGCGACGCCCATGACTCACGAATGAATATATAGAAAAAACAGAAAGTTGCCTGGTCTGGAGGGTATTAGCTGTGAGGAGAGGTTTAATAAACTCAGTTTGTTCTCACTGGAATGACAGAGGTTGAGGGGTGATCTGATAGAGGTTTACAAGTGGATCGTCAGATGTTCTTTCCGAGGGTAGAAAAGTCAAGTACTAGGGAACATAGGTTTAAGGCACGTGGCGAAAAATTTAGAGATGTACGAGGCACGTTTCTTTAAACACCGAGGGTGGTGAAGGTCTGGAACATGCTGCTCGGGGAGGTGGTGGGAGCAAGTATGATAGCGGCATTTATGGGGCATCTACATGAATATATGAATAGGATGGGAATGGAAGGATATGGACTCCGTAGGTGCATACGCTTTTAGTTTAGGCAGGCATCATGATCAGTGCAGGCTTGGAGGGCCAAAGGGCCTGTTCCTATGCTGTACTGTTCTTTGTTCTTTGTTATCCAGTCTTGGGTGACTGTCTGTGTGAAGTTTGCATGTTCTCCCCATATCTGCGTGGGTTTCCTCCGGGTGCTCCAGTTTCCTCCCACATTCCAAAGATGTGCAGATTAAATGGATTAGCCATTGCAAATATGTGGGGTTACGGGGATAGGGTGGGACAAAGAGCCTGGGTAAGACTCTCTGCCAGAGAGTTGGTGCAGACTCAATGGGTCAATTGGTCTCCTTCTGCATTGTAAGGATTCTATGATCTGAAGATGCATTCTCTATCTCTGGCCACCCATGTGGGGTTATTGAACCTTTTCAAACACTGTATCCAGGTTATTGGGACATTGACCTTCGTGGCTATCCACTCCCACTGCCTTCTGAATGATTTTTTTACTAGCTGTTTATGGACAAATCATGGGGGCGATCTTCCCCCAAAAATTCTAAAGCATTTTATTTTCTGTGATTTTTTTTTTACAACAAACTCATCGATAAGTTATGAAGCTACTCACTTCGGGCAGATAGCTTTCCTTGCAGCTTTGTTGTCTGCAATTCATGCTGTTTTTTAGTAGCGAAATTACCTTTCCTTTGAACAATTTGTTACATTAGGCTCAAAAATAGCCACATTTGGGAGTGCCAACAGAATCCAATCTAGGAATGTAATTTATCTGCATAATATTCCTTAATAAAAGCAAGGATGTACTGTTTTTCCACAACGAGGCTCACATCAACATCTATCTTCAGAAGTTTTACACTTTTGCAGAGCCAAAAACAAAAGATTGTTTACAACAGTTCTGTATATGATTGTTCCCGCATCCATCAAGGGATAAAAGATCTCACTTGAAATTTGTTTCTTGGAGAACGCATTTCATTTCACCATCATTGACTTTTTTTTTCTAATTATTTCCCTTTATTTTCACACTTTCTAGAAATTTCATCAAAACTCTCATTGGTTTCTTTCCAGAAGTGAGTGATAGGTAAAGCTTTGCATGTGTACTGAGGGCTGTGCATCTTGTAGGGTCTGACTGATTTTGTGGAACATATCCAACATATGATTCTCAAGTTTTAACATGAATACAAACTCTAATTCCTCCATTTCCTTCTGCAGAATGCCAGCTTCTCTCCATTATTCTCACTTTATTCACTGTCATTAGTATGAAGGCGATTAAGAGCATCAATAATTGAACCATAATTATCAGCTATGGTGGGTGAGGACGGAGTGAGGGAGCCTGCAGGAGTGGCGGGTGAGGGCAGAGTAAGGGAGGATGAAGAAGTGGAGGGAGAAAACGGAGTGAGGAAAGATGCAGGAGTAGAGGAAGAGGGAGGATGCAGATGTAAGCAGGGAGGAGGAATATTGGGGGTGGGGGGGGCAGTTATTCATGGATCATCCATTATCCATTTTCACAAAACCAAATGTAATCTTACCCCATATATTGGGCAGACACAAGTGCTATATGAGAGTGGATGCATGATGACGCTTATCAGCCCAGATGGCGGCACGGTGGCACAGTGGTTAGCACTGCTGCCTTACAGCGCCAGGGACCCAGGTTCAATTCCCGGCTTGGGTCACTGTCTGTGTGGAGTTTGCACGTTATACCTGTGTCTGGGTCAGGGATCAGTGTTGGGACTGCAATTGTTTATGATTTACATAGATGATTTGGAGTTGGGGACCAAGCATAGTGTGTCAAAATTCGCAGATGACACTAAGATGAGTGGCAGAGCAAAGTGTGCAGAGGACATTGAAAGTCTGCAAAGGGATATCGATAGTCTAAGTGAGTGGGCGAGGGTCTGGCAGACGGAGTACAATGTTGGTAAATGTGAGGTCATCCATTTTGGTAGGAATAACAGCAAAATGGACTATTATTTAAAAGGTAAAAAATTGCAGCATGCTGCTGCGCAGAGGGACCTGGGTGTCCTTGTGCAGGAATCTCAAGGAGTTGGTTTGCAGGTGCAGCAGGTAATTAAGAAGGCAAATGGAATTTCGTCCTTCATTGCTAGAGGGATGGAGTTTAAAAACAGCGAGGTTATGTTGCAGCTGTATAAGGTGCTGGTGAGGCCACACCTGGAGTACTGTGTACAGTTTTGGTCTCCTTACTTGGGAAAGGAGATACTGGCACTGGAGGGGGTGCAGAGGAGAGTCACTAGGTTGATTCCGGAGTTGAGAGTGTTGGCTTATGAGGAGAGATTGAGTAGACTGGGGCTATACTGATTGGAATTAATAAGAATGAGGGGAGATCTTATAGAAACATATAAGATTATGAAGGGAATAGATAAGATAGAAGCAGGGAAGTTGTTTCCACTGGTGGGTGAAACTAGAACTAGGGGGCATAGCCTCAAAATAAGGGGAAGCAGATTTAGGACTGAGTTGAGAAGGAACTTCTTCACACAAAGAGTTGTGGATCTGTGGAATTCCCTGCCCAGTGAAGCAGGTGAGGCTACCTCATTGAATGTTTTTAAGGCAAGGATAGATACATTTTTGAATAGTAAAGGAATTAAGGGTTCTGGTGAGCAGGCGGGTAAGTGGAGCTGAGTCCATGGAATGATCAGCCATGATCTTATTAAATGGCGGAGGAGGCTCGAGGGGCCAGACGGCCTAACTCCTGCTCCTAGTTCTGATGTTCTTATGTCTACGTGGGTTTTCTCCGGGTGCTCCGGTTTCCTCCCACAGTCCAAAGATGTGCAGGTTAGGTTGATTAACCATGCTAAATTGACCCTAGTGTCTGGGGGATTAGAGGGTTAATAAATGGGGCTATGGGGATAGGGCCTGGGTGGGATTGTGGTCTATGCAGATTCGATGGGCCAAATGGTTTCCTTCTGCACTTTAGGGATTCTATGATTTTCTGGACAACTGAAAGTGAACCCAGCAAGCAGCATTGGGAAATGTTCAGGACAGTCAGATGAATGTGATAAATGGACATCTGGGTGTGTAGGGAGCATTTACACAAGGCTGTTAAAGGCCCTGGCACAGCCACTTCTCTCTTCAAAATCACTCATGGTGCGGTTGTGTACAGATGAACCCCCAAGTGTTAGGCAGGGTGGGGGTGGATCTGGAGGGGAGACTTTGTGAAATCTATTTAATGACACTGAAAGATAACACTAGTTAGTGCATATGTGAATATATTTACATATAAGACAGTGATAGTGTTCACCTGTGCAACCACTGCTCAAAATGTCTTTTTTTTTTGGCCTCCTACTACATCTAGGTGCGGTCGGGACATCTACAGCTGAAGTGAAGGCAGCCTGTGGTCTTGTGTGCTCTGAGGATGTTGGTGCCATCCTGTGGAGCATGGAGGCCTGGAGGGTCCCAACAACTTTGGCTCTCGCTCACCATAGCCCTTTATTCTTTTACTGTTCAAAAATGTATCTATTCTTGCCTTAAAAACATTCAATGAGGTCGCCTCAACTGCTTCACTGGGCAGAGAATTCCACAGATTCACAGCCCTTTGTGTGAAGAAGTTCCTCCTCAACTCAGTCTTAAATCTGCTTCCCCTTATTTTGAGGCTACGCCCCCTAGTTCTAGTTTCATCTGTCAGTGGAAACAACTTCCCTGCTTCTATCTTATCTATTCCCTTCATAATCCTATATGTTTCTATAAGATCTCCCCTCATTCTTCTGAATTCCAATGAATATAGCCCCAGACTACTCAATTTCTCCTCATAAGCCAACCCTCTCAACTCCGGAATCAACCTAGTGAATCTCCTCTGTACCCCCTCCAGTGCCAATATCTCCTTTTTCAAATAAGGAGACCAAAACTGTACACAGTACTCCAGGTGTAGCCTCACCAGCACCTTATACAGCTGCAACATAACCTCGCTGTTTTTAAACTCCATCCCTCTCGCAATGAAGGACAGAATTCCATTTGCCTTCTTAATTACCTGCTGCACCTGCAAACCAACATTTTGTGATTCATGCACAAGGACACCCAGGTCCCTCTGCACAGCAGCATGCTGCAATTTTTTTACCATTTAAATAATAGTCCATTTTGCTGTTATTCCTACCGAAATGGATGACCTCACATTTACCAACATTGTACTCCATCTGCCAGACCCTTGCCCACTCACTTAGACCCTTTGCAGACTTTCAGCATCCTCTGCACACTTTGCTCTGCCACTCATCTTAGTGTCATCTGCGAATTTTGACACACTACACTTGGTCCCCAACTCCAAATCATCTATGTAAATCGTAAACAATTGCGGTCCCAACACTGATCTCTGAGGCACACCACTAGTCACTCATCGGCAACCAGAAAAACACCCATTTACCCCTGCTCTTTGCTGTCCGTTAGTTAACCAATCCTCTATCCATGCTAATACGTTACCCGTAACATATCTAGTAGCTGCCTCTTGAATACATTCAATGTTTTGGCATCAACTACTTCCTGTGGTATTGAATTCCACAGGCTCACCACTCTTTGGGTGAAGAAATGTCTCCTCACCTCTGTCCTAAATACAAAGAACAATACAGCACAGGAACAGGCCCTTTGGCCCTCCAAGCTGGTACCGATCATCTGTTCCTAACTAGACCATCCGTTTGTATCCCTCTATTCCCAGTCTGTTCATGTGGCTATCTAGATAAGTCTTAAATGATCCTAGCGTGTCTGCCTCAACCACCCTCCTTGGTAGTGCATTCCAGGCCCCCACCACCCTCTGTGTAAAATATGTCCCCCGCATATCCGTATTGAACGTTGCCCCCCTTACCTTGAACTTGTGACCCCTTGTGTTTGTCATTTCTGACCTGGGAAAAAACTTCCAACTGTTCACCCTATCTATGCCCTTCATAATTTTATAAACTTCTATTAGGTCGCCCCTCAACCTCCGTCTTTCCAGGGAGAGCAACCCTAGTTTACTCAATCTCACCTCATAGGTAATACCCTCCATACCAGGCAACATCCTGGTAAACCTTTTCTGCACTCTCTCCAAAGCCTCAACGTCCTTCTGGTAGTGTGGCGACCAGAACTGGACGGAGTATTCCAAATGTGGCCTAACCAACGTTCTATATAACTGCAACATCATATGCCAACTTTTATACTCTATGCCCCGTCCAATAAAGGCAAACATGCCATATGCCTTCTTCACCACCTTTTCCACCTGTGCTGCCACCTTTAAGGATCTGTGGACTTGCACACCCAGATCCCTCTGTGTGTCTATACTCCTGATGGTTCTGCCATTTATTGTATAGCTCCCCCCTGCATTAGATCTACCAAAATGCATCACTTCGCATTAATCTGGATTAAATTCCATCTGCCATTTTTCCACCCAATGTTCCAGCCTATCTATATCCTGCTGTATTCTCTGACAATGTTCATCACTATCCGTAACTCCAGCAATCTTTGTGTCATCCACAAACTTATTAATCAGACCAGCTACATCTTCCAAATCATTTATATATATCACAAACAGCAGAAGTCCCAGTACAGAGCCTGCGGAACACCACTAGTCACAGACCTCCAATCAGAAAAAGACCCCTCCACTGCTACCCTCTGTCTTCTATGGCCAAGCCAATTCTGTACCCATCTAGCTAGTTCACCTTTGATCCCGTGAGATTTAACCTTTTGCACCAGCCTGCCATGAGGGACCTTGTCAAATGCTTTACTAAAATTCATGTAGACGACATCCATGGCCCTTCCCTCGTCAATCATTTTTGGCACCTCCTCAAAAAACTCAACCAAATTTGTGAGGCATGACCTCCCTCGTACAAAACCATGTTGTCTATCGCTAATGAGATTATTCCGTTCTAAATGTGTATAGGTCCTATCTCTAAGAATCTTCTCCAACAATTTCCCTACCACGCACGTCAAGCTCACTGGCCTATAATTAACCGGGTTATCCTTGCTACCCTTCTTAAATAACGGGACCACATTTGCTATCCTCCAATCCTCTGGGACCTCACCTGTGTCCAATGAACAAACAAAGATTTCTGTTAGAGGCCCAGCAATTTCATCTCTTGTCTCTCTCAGTAATCTAGGACAGATGCCATCTGGCCATCTGCCCAATCCTCAGACTGTGTGATCTATCTTTGTGGATTGTGCGACCATGGCTGAGACTTACCCTGATGGAGCAAATAAGGTCATCCGTCTTTTTGCAGCACAGGATTGCTGCCATGCTGTGCACCCTCATAACATTGGTCACTTGCACCATTCCACGTTCATTTCCCTACTAGGCCTCCTCCTACCATCAGCTGGGTATAAAATATCCCTCCTGACCTCGATAGGATCAAGGAGGATGTGCAGGGAGGTGTCACTGAACTTCGATGCCTGACGCTCAGGACATCTCATTGGTAGGTGTTGACAGTAAGGATTCTAGATGCCTTTTAAATATGGCACCCAGACGTGACGGCGTGATCAGACCTGCCCCACTACAGAATGTGTGGATTAAGGGGATAGGGTGGGGGGAGAGGGCCTGGGTAAGACACTCAGCCCATTAAATCAATGCAGGCTCGATTGACCGAATGGCCTCCTTCTTTGTAGGGATTCTATGATTCTGTTCTGTGGTCATAAGACAGCCTTTTTATCCCTGTGAATCTTTCCTAACTGCCTCAAATGCAATACTCCTTAAGTAACGTGATCAAAACTGCACAAAGTACTCCAGATGTGGTCTTGCCAATTTCCTGGACAATTATAGCAAGACTTCTCTACTTCTATACTCCTTTCCATGGGTTATGACTATTTAGATTCCCAAGATGTGAAAAGATTTAAATATTTTCCAATGATTGTTAAGGTGTGTGAGAGTGATTGTGCCCTAGGCTGCTGTGGGAGGCAAGGGAGGTGATTTCCCCCAACCAACTCCCCTCCCTAATCCTGTCATATCCTTAATACCAACTCAATGCCAACACATGCTACCCCACTACACTCCATGGCTCCTCATTCCCTCCAAGTCAACTCCATAGTCACTCAGTCAATATCTATCATGGGCAGACCTATGGAGCCATGTGGAGATGGAAAATAAACGAATAAACTCCCACTACAACACCTTTGATGTAAAATAATTACAATTGTACCATAGAACCATAAAATCCCTACAGTGCAGAAAGAGGCCATCCAACCCATCGAGTCTGCACTCACTCCCTGAAAAAACATTCCATTCAGGCCCTCCCCTCCACCCTATCCCCATAACCCCACACATTTACGATGGCTAATCCACCTAACCTGCACATCTTTGTACTATGGGAGGAAACCGGAGCACCCAGCAGAAACCCAAGCAGACACTGAGAGAATGTGCAGTCATCCAAAGCTGGAATTGAACCTGGGTCCCTGTTGCTGTGCGGCCACAGTGTTAACCACTGTGCCACCATGCTGCCCTATTTAAAGCTGTTAATTCTCTGAACTGGTTTGTTTCATAAGAGACTAACTGAATTCTATTCAGACCCTACTTCAAAGACAGATAATCCTTTATTGGCCACTTTCAACTGCCAGTCAAATTCAGAACTCTCTGTTGAGATAGAGTCATAGAGGTTTACAGCATGGAAACAGGCCCATCAGCCCAACTTGGCCATGCCACCCCTTTTGTTTTAATAACTAAGCTAGTCCCAATTGCCCGCATTTGTCCCATATCCCTCTATACCCATCTTACCCATGTAACTGTCCAAATGCTTTTTAAAAGACAAGATTGGACCCGCCTCTTCTACTACTATGTCTGGCAGCTTGTTCCACCAGGTTAAAGTCCAACAGGTTTATTTGGTAGCAAACACCATTGTGTTCACCCCAGTCCAATGCCAGCATCTCCACATTCCAGCTTGTTCCAGGCACTCACCACCCACTGTGTGAAATAATTACCCCTCTGGACCCTTTTGTATCTCTCCCCTCTCACCTTAAACCTGTGCCCTCTAGTTTTAGACTCCCCCACCTTTGGAAAAAGGTATTAACTATCTAGCTGATCTATGCCCCTCATTATTTTATAGACCTTTATAAGATCACCTCTCAGCCTCCTATGCTCCAGAGAAAAAGTCCCAGTCTACCCAGCCTTTCCTTATAATTCAAACCATCAAGCACCAGTAACATCCTAGTAAATCTTTTCTGCACTCTTTCTAGTTTAATAATATCCATTCTATAATAGGGTGACCAGAACTGTACACAGTATTCCAAGTGTGGCCTTACCAATGTCTTGTACAACTTCAAGATGTCCCAACTCCTGTATTCAATGAAACAAGATGTGGAGATGCCGGCGTTGGACTCGGGTAAGCACAGTAAGAAGTCTCACAACACCAGGTTAAAGTCCAACAGGTTTATTTGGTAGCAAATACCATAAGCTTTCGGAGCGTGCTGCTCCTTCGTCAGATGGAATGGTTATCTGTTCTCCAACAGTGCACAGACACAGAAATCAAGTTACAGAATACTAATTAGAATGCAAATCTCTACAGCCAGCCAGGTCTTAAAAGGTACAGATAATGTGGTTGGAGGGAACATTAAACACAGGTTAAAGAGATGTGTATTGTCTCCAGACAGAACAGCTGGTGAGATTATGCAAGACCAGGGGCAAGCTGTGGGGGTTACTGATAATGTGACATAAATCCAACATCCCGGTTTAGGCCGTCCTCATGTGTGTGGAACTTGGCTATCAGTTTCTGCTCAGCGACTCTGCGCTGTCATGTGTCGTGAAGGCCTCCTTGGAGAACGCTTACCTGAAGATCCAAGGCTGAATGCCCGTGACTGCTGAAGTGCTCCCCCACAGGAAGAGAACAGTCTTGCCTGGTGATTGTCGAGCGGTGTTCATTCATCCGTTGTCGTAGCGTCTGCATGGTTTCCCCAATGTACCATGCCTCGGGACATCCTTTCCTGCAGCGTATCAGGTAGACAACGTTGGCCGAGTTGCAAGAGTATGTACCGTGTACCTGGTAGATGGTGTTCTCACGTGAGATGATGGCATCCGTGTCGATGATCCGGCACGTCTTGCAGAGGTTGCTGTGGCAGGGTTGTGTGGTGTCATGGTCACTGTTCTCCTGAAGGCTGGGTAGTTTGCTGCGGACAATGGTCTGTTTGAGGTTGCGTGGTTGTTTGAAGGCAAGAAGTGGGGGTGTGGGGATGGCGTTGGCGAGATGTTCGTCTTCATCAATGACATGTTAAAGGCTCCGGAGGAGATGCCGTAGCTTCTCCGCTCCGGGGATTTATGTCACATTATCAGTAACCCCCACAGCTTGCCCCTGGTCTTGCATAATCTCCCACAGTTGCGTGGACCTGCAGAGTTTCACTGGCTGTCTTGTCTGGAGACAATACACATCTTTTTAGCCTGTCTTGATGCTCTCTCCACTCCCATTGTTTTGTTTCTTAAAGACTGGATTAGTTGTAAGTATTCGCATTCCAACCATTATTCATGTAAATTGAGTCTGTGTCTTTATAAATTCTGTTTGTGAACAGAATTCCCACTCACCTGAAGAAGGGGCTTAGAGCCTCGAAAGCTTGTGTGGCTTTTGCTACCAAATAAACCTGTTGGACTTTAACCTGGTGTTGTTAAACTTCTTATTGCATAATCTCACCAGTTGTTCTGTCTGGAGACAATACACATCTCTTTAACCTGTGTTTAATGTTCCCTCCAACCACATTATCTGTACCTTTTAAGACCTGGCTGGCTGTAGAGATTTGCATTCTAATTAGTATTCTGTAACTTGATTTCTGTGTCTGTGCACTGTTGGAGAACAGATAACCACTCCATCTGACGAAGGAGCAGCGCTCCGAAAGCTTATGGTATTTGCTACCAAATAAACCTGTTGGACTTTAACCTGGTATTGTGAGACTTTTTACTGTTCAATGAAACAAAGCATGCTGAATGCTTTCTTCACCACTCTGTCCACCTGTGACTCCACTTTAAAGGAGCTATGAAGCTGTACCCCTAGATCTCTTTGTTCTGTAACTCTCCCTAATGCCCTACCATTAACTGAGTAAGTCCTGCCCTGGTTCGATCTACCAAAATGCATCACCTCGCATTTCTCTAAATTAAACTCCATCTGGCATTCATTGCCCCAATTGATCAAGATCCCATTGCAATCCTAGATAATCTTCTTCACTGTCCACTATGCCACCAATCTTGGTGTCACCTGCAAACTTACTAACCATGCCTCTTAAATTCTTATCCAAATCATTAATATAAATGATAAATAACAGTGGACCCAGCACCGATCCTTGAGGCACACTGCTGGTCACAGGCCTCCAGTTTGAAAAGCAACTCCCAACAACCACCCTCTGTCTTCTGTCATCAAGCCAATTTTGTATTCATTTGGCTACCTCCCCCTGGATCCTGTGAGATTTAACTTTATGCAACAACCTATCATGTGGTACCTTGTCAAAGGCCTTGCTAAAGTCCATGTAGACAACATCAACTGCACTGCTCTCATCTACCTTCTTGGTTACCCCTTCAAAAAACTCAATCAAATTTGTGAGACATAATTTTCCATTCACAAAGCCATGCTGACTGTCCCTAATCAGTCCTTGCGTCTCTAAATGCCTGTAGATCCTGTCTCTCAGAATACCTTCTAACAACTTACCCACTACAGATGTGAGGTTCACCGGCCTGTAGTTCCCAGGCTTTTCCCTGCAGCCCTTTTTAAACAAAGGCACAACATTCGCCAACCTCCAATCTTCAGGCACCTCACCTGTAACTGTCGATGATTCAAATATCTCTGACAGGGGACCCGCAATTTCCTCCCTAGCCTCCCACAACATCCTGGGATACGCTTCATCAGGTCCCGGGGATTTATCTATCTTGATGCGCTTTAAGACTTCCAGAGCGGCACGGTAGCACAGTGGTTAGCACTGCTGCTTCACAGCTCCAGGTACCTGGGTTCGATTCCCGGCTTGGGTCACTGTCTGTGTGGAGTTTACACATTCTCCTCGTGTCTGCGTGGGTTTCCTCCGGGTGCTCCGGTTTCCTCCCACAGTCCAAAGATGTGCAGGTTAGGTTGATTGGCCATGCTAAAATTGCCCCTTAGTATCCTGGGATGCGTGGATTAGTGGGTAAAATATTTAGGGATATGGGGATAGGGCCTGGGTGGGATTGTGGTCGGTGCAGACTCGATGGGCCGAATGGCCTCTTTCTGTACTGTAGGGTTTCTATGATTCCAGCACCTCCTTCTCTGTAATATGCACACTCCGCAAGACATCATTATTTGTTTCCCAAAGTTCCCTAACATCCATGCCTTTCTCAACAGTAAATACTGATGAGAAATATCACGGGAGACTGCTGAGTAAAATAAGGGCCCATGGTATTCGAGGCAAGGTACTAACATGGATTGACGATTGGCTGTCAGACAGAAGGCAGAGAGTTGGGATAAAAGGTTCTTTCTCAGAATGGCAACCGGTGACAAGTGGTGTCCCGCAGGGTTCAGTGTTGGGGCCACAGCTGTTCTCTTTATATATTAACGATCTAGATGACGGGACTGGGAGCATTCTGGCCAAGTTTGCCGATGATACAAAGATAGGTGGAGGGGCAGGTAGTATTGAGGAGGTGGGGAGGCTGCAGAAAGATTTAGACAGTTTAGGAGAGTGGTCCAAGAAGTGGCTGATGAAATTCAACGTGGGCAAGTGCGAGGTCGTACACTTTGGAAAAAAGAATAGAGGCATGGACTATTTTCTAAACGGTGACAAAATTCATAATGCTAAAGTGCAAAGGGACTTGGGAGTCCTAGTCCAGGATTCTCTAAAGGTAAACTTGCAGGTTGAGTCCGTAATTAAGAAAGCAAATGTAATGTTGTCATTTATCTCAAGAGGCTTGGAATACAAAAGCAGGGATGTACTTCTGAGGCTTTATAAAGCACTGGTTAGGCCCCATTTGGAGTACTGTGAGCAATTTTGGGCCCCACACCTCAGGAAGGACATACTGGCACTGGAGCGGGTCCAGCGGAGATTCACACGGATGATCCCAGGAATGGTAGGCCTGACATACGATGAACGTCTGAGGATCGTGGGATTATATTCATTGGAGTTTAGGAGGTTGAGGGGAGATCTGATAGAAACTTACAAGATAATGAACGGCTTAGATAGGATGGACGTAGGGAAGTTGTTTCCATTAACAGGGGAGACTAGGACGCGGGGGCACAGCCTTAGAATAAAAGGGAGTCACTTTAGAACAGAGATGAGGAAAAATTTCTTCAGCCAGAGAGTGGTGGGTCTGTGGAATTCATTGCCACAGAGGGCTGTGGAGGCCGAGACGTTGAGCGTCTTCAAGACAGAAATTGATAAATTCTTGATTTCTCGAGGAATTAAGGGCTATGGGGAGAGAGCGGGTAAATGGAGTTGAAATCAACCATGATTGAATGGTGGAGTGGACTCGATGGGCCGAATGGCCTTACTTCCGCTCCTATGTCTTATGGTCTTATGGTCTTATTTAGGATCTCACCCATCTCTTGTGGATCCAGACACAAATGACCTTGTTGAGCCTTAAGAGGCCCTACTCTCTCCCTAGTTACTCTTTTGCCCTTTATGTATTTGTAGAAGCTCTTTGGATTCTCCTTTGCCGTATCTTCCAAAGCAATCCCGTGTCCCCTTTTTGCCCTCCTGATTTCTCTCTTAACTCTACTCCTACACCCTCTTCAAGGGATCCACTTGGTCCCAGCTGCCTATGCATGTCACGTGCCTTCTTCTGCTTCTTGACCAGGGCCTCAGTATGCCCATCCAGGGTTCCCTACTTCTACCATCCTTACCCTTCACTCTAAGAGGAATGTGCTTACCTTGAATCCTGGTTAACACACTTTTGAAAGCCTCCCACTTACCAGACTTTCCTTTGCCTGCCAACAGACTCCCCTCAATTAACTTTTGAAAGTTCCTGTCTGATACCGTCAAAATTGGCCTTGCCCTAATTTAGAATTTTAACTTTTGGGCCAGACCTTTTGTTCTCCCTAGTTATCTTAAAACTAATGGAATTATGGTCACTGGTCCCAAAGTGATCCCTCACAAACACTTCTGTCACCTGCCCTTCCTTATTTCCCAAGAGGGATCAAGTTTTGCCCCCTCTCTAGTCGGGCCATTCACATGCTGAGTAAGAAATACTGAATACAAATAACAAAGAAAAGTACAGCACAGGAACAGGCCTTTCGGCCCTCCAAGCCTGTGCCAATCATGATGCCTGCCTAAACTAAAACCATATGCACTTACAGCGTACATATCCTTCCATTCCCATCCTATTCATGTATTTGTCTAGATGCCCCTTAAATGCCGTGATTGTACCTGCTCCCACCACCTCCCCTGGCAACACGTTCCAGATATTCATCACCATCTGTGAAAAAAAGCGTGCCTCACACATCTCCTCTAAACTTTTCCCCATGCACCTATGTCTTCTAGTACTTGACCTTTCTACCTTAGGAAAGAGCAGCTGACTATCCACTCTGTCCATGCCACTCATAATCTCAACAAATTTCTCTCTATCCAAGCCTCTAATACTATGGCTGTCCCAGTCAATGTTGGGAAAGTTAAAATGCCGTACTATTCCTACCCCATTTTTCTTGGGGCTATCTGTAATCTCCTTATATATTTGCTCTTCAATTTCCTGCTGACTATTTGGGGGCCTATAGTACAACCCTATCAAAATGATTTCCCCCTTCTTATTTCTCAATTCAACCCGCATAGACTCAATGGACGAACCCTCAGTACTGCCTTGATGTTTTCCCTAATCAAAAGTGCAACTCCCCTTCCTCTCTTACCTCCTGTTCTATCTTTCTTATAGCATCTGTACCTGGAACATTGAGCTGCCAGTCTTGTCCCTCCCTTAGCCATGTTTTAGTAATAGCTGTAATATCCCAATCCCATGTACCCATCCATGCCCTGAGTTCATCTGCCTTGCCCATCAAGCCTCTTGCATTGAAATAAATGCAGTTTAATTTGGACTTTGCTTGCTCTCTGTCCTGCTTTTGCCTGATCTGTCTAGTACTAGGATTACTGACACTGCCTTTACTATTTAATGTGCTCTCTTTAACTTCTGTGCTGTCCTCAACCTTCTCTCCCGACTGCTTTGGGTCCCACCCCTCTGCCAAACTAATTTAAACCCTCCCGAGTGGCTCTTGCAAATCTGCAGCAGATTGCCCGTCAACCAAAGCAGTCAACAGAAGTTTTTGGCAAGGCCCTTGGAACAGCCAAAATGGGATCTGCTTCAACTGAGCTCTGAGTTTAAATGAACCAACTGAGATCAGGTTTCTTTCCTATTTGAATGACATGTTGTCTACTTTTCCCTTGGGGCAAAAGTTGTATCTGTCAGAAATGGGGGTGGGACTTTCACACCTGGGTCTAGCGCACCATTTTTAAAGGTCCTTGGATGAAAATTTGTTGATATTGGATTCATTTTCAGAGAATCGTGCTTAGTACTGACGTTAGAAGATTGTATTTATACGACTATCTTCATATATTGTGCTTTATAGATGCTGCTTGTAAAATCTTACTCTCCCGGAATGTGTGGATCAGCAAATCAGGTTGCGGCCTTATCTCCAACCCATGCTCAGTTGTAAATGGTACTACCTTGTGGGGTGTGGGATTGCAGAATCAGTCCACACTTCAGTTTTTTACACAGTGTTGTACAAATGGCAGACGGAGTTTAATGCAGACAAGTGTGAGGTATTGCACTTTGGAAGGACAAACCAAGGTAGAACATACAAGGTAAATGGTAGGACACTGAAGAGTGCAGTAGAACAGAGGGATCTGGGAATACAGATACATAATTCCCTAAAAGTGGCGTCACAGGTAGATAGGGTCGTAAAGAGTGCTTTTGGTACATTGGCCTTTATAAATCAAAGTATTGAGTATAAGAGTTGGAATGTTATGGTGAGGTTGTATAAGACATTGGTGAGGCCGAATTTAGAGTATTGTGTGCAGTTTTGGTCACCTAATTACAGGAAGGATATTAATAAGGTTGAAAGAGTGCAGAGAAGGTTTACAAGGATGTTGCCGGGACTTGAGAAACTGAGTTACAGAGAAAGGTTGAATAGGTTAGGACTTTATTCCCTGGAGCGTAGAAGAATGAGGGGAGATTTGATAGAGGTGTATAAAATTATGATGGGTATAGATAGAGTGAATGCAAGCAGGCTTTTTCCACTGAGGCTAGGGGAGAAAAAAACTAGAGGACATGGGTTAAGGGTGAAGGGGGAAAAGTTTAAAGGGAATATTAGGGGGGGCTTCTTCACACAGAGAGTGGTGGGAGTGTGGAATGAGCTGCCAGATGAAGTGGTGAACTTTTAACTTTTAAGAAAAACTTGGACAGGTACATGGATGAGAGGGGTGTGGAGGGATATGGTCCAGGTGCAGGTCAGTGGGACTAGGCAGAAAAATGGTTCGGCACAGCCAAGAAGGGCCAAAAGGCCTGTTCCTGTGCTGTAATGTTCTATGGTTCTATGGTAAATCCCAATAGAATTAACAATCCTACAGGAATTATATGGTTTGGTAACATGGCATCACAAAACAGCATTAACCGTTTTCTTGGTTATAAACTGTACACAGCTATTCAGATTGAAAATAGTTGTTGTAAATTGAGTGTCATAGTTGCCCATGTGATAAGGTAAATACCTGAGTCTGGCTATAGGCTTCTCTTGTGGAGCTAATTTGATCAAAATTGCACTAATGGCCAAGCACCTTGCTTCATGGATAGGCATTCTTTGAGGCAAAGAGAAATGAATGTTTAAAGTTATAGAGAGAAATCACATAATCTATTTATTATAAATGCAATTCATCTTTTTCTTCGCAGCTATGTGGAGCTTAGATAATATAACAGTTTTCATTTTGTTCTAGATTGCGATCTTTGGTCAAACAGCTGGAACGAGGTGAAGCTTCAGTCACAGATCTGAAGAAGAATTTAGAGTATGCAGCTACGGTGCTTGAGACAGTCTACAGTGATGAGACACGGTATGTATACAAACCACAGCACTGGGCCTTTACATTTTGTTTGTGCTTGACTTCAGCCATACTTTCTGGCGATCCCAGGGTAGAAGGTCATCTTGGATGGTGGTGTAGAACAGGCAGTATTGGATTGGCCAGCTGTTCTATACTGCGTCTGATATTTAATTTTACTCACTGCATTGGAACTGAGTTTCAGGATTTCTGTATAAATCCAAAAGCACCCATTTTGTCGCACCAATTAAGATAGATTTACCTGTCCTCCCCCTTCCTCCAGCTCAATATCCATGTATATTTTTGTAATAATTTTAGAGTAATTTTTGTTGCAATGTTCTCTTGACCAAACAAAAGCATTACCTTAACAACAAATGTGTAACCATACTAATCGGGAGGTGGACCAATCCCATGTCTTGATTCCACCTCCACTGTGGACCTGTAAGTGGGATTTTTCCATAGTTGAGGCCTTAATTGGCCCAGAGATCGGTTGCTGCATTCATTGGAAGACCCACATGGCAGTGGAGACATGAGTGGAACCAAACCTTCCAATGGAATTGGAACAGATGTTGAGCAAACTTTGGGAAAGCCTCAAAATGTATTTAAATATATATTTTTAAGTATTTTAAAAGTACTTCCAAACTATTTAAATTTTAAATGTATTTACCCACTCATGCTTCCTGCCCATCCGCCCTCTACCCATTCCCCAACCTCCACCCCACCCATTATCCAGTCTCAGTCCAGTGTTATAAACAGTTGAACTCACAAGCCTTGTTATAAAAGTTGTAATGTATCCAAGAACCCCTAAATGCCCTTTGTAGGACACAATGTCCGTACTGGGACATAGGCGCATGCACAGTGGTCTAATTAGCAGCACCATCCCCCCCTTCCCCCCCCAACCCCCACTACTGGCGTGAATTCACAGTGGACTCTGTGAAGCACAGAGTGCTGGAAATTCAACTAAATTCGCCCAAAAATATTCCCATTTTCCCACCCGTTGGACACTTAGTTTTTTTCTGGAAAATTGCTCCTGTCGTACCTGACCGATTGACGACCATCAGGTTTGAATAATAAACTACTCATTAGAATAACTATATATAGAGCGCTTGGATGTGCTATCAACTTCTGCAGCTCTCGGATTGATTTGCCTGGGAAAGCCCACGCTCAGTCCTGGGATTGCTACTCTTCTGGCTGATTGGATCACATGACCTTCTGAAACATCACCCTTAAAGGGGCTCGCTGCTACATCAAAGTACCCCGGTCTTCTCAAATTATTTTTTGGATTTGTCCTGTACCCGCTTCTCATATGAACCCAGGCCCTTTCTGACCACAACAATACCTGGAATCCAACTCTGTTGACTTCCAAAATTTTTGACAAACACTGGATCATCACCTTCGAATGTCTTCTAACCCCTTGAACACTTTTCCTTTACTCCACCCTGCCTGCCAAATTTGGAAACACCAGGTCCAACCTGGTTCTTAACTGACGACCCATCAACAGGAATTACTGCAGTGGTTATGTGTGGCATGGTTCTGTAAGTGATGAAGAACAAAAAACAAAGAAAAGTACAGCACAGGAACAGGTCCTTTGGCCCTTCAAGCCTGTGCCGATCATGATGTCTGCCTAAACTAAAACAGTATGCACTTACGGAGTCCGTATCCTTCCATTCCCATCCTATTCATGCATTTCTCCAGTTGCCCCTTAAATCCCGCTATCGTACCTGCTCCCACCATCTCCCCGGGCAGCGTGTTCCAGACATTCACCACCCTCTGTGGAAAAAACTTGCCTTGCACATCTCCTCTAAACTTTTCCACACGCACCTTAAACCTATGTGCCCTAGTACTTGACTTTTCTACCTTAGAACATAGAACATAGAACATTACAGCGCAGAACAGGCCCTTCGGCCCACGATGTTGCACCGACCAGTTAAAAAAAAAACTGTGACCCTCCAACCTAAACCAATTTCTTTTCGTCCATGAACCTATCTACGGATCTCTTAAACGCCCCCAAACTAGGCGCATTTACTACTGATGCTGGCAGGGCATTCCAATCCCTCACCACCCTCTGGGTAAAGAACCTACCCCTGACATCGGTTCTATAACTACCCCCCCTCAATTTAAAGCCATGCCCCCTCGTGCTGGATTTCTCCATCAGAGGAAAAAGGCTATCACTATCCACCCTATCTAAACCTCTAATCATCTTATATGTTTCAATAAGATCCCCTCTTAGCCGCCGCCTTTCCAGCGAAAACAATCCCAAATCCCTCAGCCTCTCCTCATAGGATCTCCCCTCCATACCAGGCAACATCCTGGTAAACCTCCTCTGCACCCTCTCCAAAGCCTCCACATCCTTCCTGTAATGTGGGGACCAGAACTGCACACAGTACTCCAAGTGCGGCCGCACCAGAGTTGTGTACAGTTGCAACATAACGCTACGACTCCTAAATTCAATCCCCCTACCAATAAACGCCAAGACACCATATGCCTTCTTAACAACCTTATCTACTTGATTCCCAACTTTCAGGGATCTATGCACACATACACCTAGATCCCTCTGCTCCTCCACACTATTCAAAGTCCTCCCGTTAGCCCTATACTCAACACATCTGTTATTCCTACCAAAGTGAATTACCTCACACTTCTCCGCATTAAACTCCATCCGCCACCTCTCGGCCCAACTTTGCAACCTGTCTAAGTCTTCCTGCAAACTACGACACCCTTCCTCACTGTCTACCACACCACCGACTTTGGTGTCATCAGCAAATTTGCTAATCCACCCAACTATACCCTCATCCAGATCATTAATAAATATTACAAACAGCAGTGGCCCCAAAACAGATCCCTGAGGTACACCACTTGTAACCGCACTCCATGATGAATATTTACTATCAACCACCACCCTCTGTTTCCTATCCGCTAGCCAATTCCTGATCCAATTTCCTAGATCACCCCCAATCCCATACATCTGCATTTTCTGCAGAAGCCTACCATGGTGAACCTTATCAAACGCCTTACTAAAATCCATATATACCACGTCCACTGCCTTGCCCCCATCCACCTCCTTGGTCACTTTCTCAAAAAACTCAATAAGGTTAGTAAGGCACGACCTACCTGCCACAAAACCATGCTGACTATCACCTATCAATTCATTACTCTCCAAATAACTATAAATCCTATCCCTTATAATTTTTTCCAACATCTTGCCGACAACAGAAGTGAGACTCACCGGTCTATAATTCCCGGGGAAGTCTCTGTTCCCCTTCTTAAACAATGGGACAACATTTGCTAACCTCCAATCTTCTGGTACTATACCAGAGGCCAACGACGACCTGAAGATCAGAGCCAGAGGCTCTGCAATCACTTCTCTTGCCTCCCAGAGAATCCTTGGATAAATCCCATCCGGACCAGGGGATTTATCTATTTTCAGACCCTCCAGAATATCCTGCACATCCTCCTTATCAACTGTAATACTGTCTATTCTACTCCCTTGCAACCCAGTGTCCTCCTCAGCTATATTCATGTCCCCTTGCGTGAACACCGAAGAGAAATATTGGTTCAATGCTTCACCAATCTCCTCCGGTTCCACACATAACTTCCCTCTGCCATCTATAACTGGCCCTAAACTTGCCCTAACCAACCTTCTGTTAGGAAAGAGCATCTGACTATCCACTCTATTCATGCCACTCATAATCTTGTAAAACCTCTATCAGGTCCCCCTCAACCTCTGTCGTTCCAGTGAGAACTAACCGAGTTTATCAAATCTCTCCTCATAACGAATACCCTCTAGACCAGGCAACATCCTGGTCAACCTCTTCTGTACTTTCTCCAAAGCATCCGCATCCTTCTGGTAGTGTGGCGACCAGAATTGTACGCAATATTCTAAATGAGGCCTAACTAACGTTCTTACAGCTGCAGCATGACCTGCGAATTTTTATACTCAATTCCCCGACCGATGAGGGCAAGCATGCCTTCTTGGCTATCTTCTCCACCTGCGTTGCCACTTTCACTGATCGGTGGACATGTGCGCCAAATCTCTCTGCCTGTCAGTACTCCTAAGAGTTCTCCCATTTACTGTATAATTCCTACATGCATTCACCATCCAACTCTCCAATTGGTCTGGTTGTATCCTCTGACAATCATCTTCACTATCTGCAACTCCACAAATTTATGTGTTCTCTGCAAACCTACTAATCAGACCAGCTTCATTTTCCTCCAAATCATTTATGTATACTAGAAACAACAAAGGTCCCAGAACTGATCCCTGTGGAACACAGTTGTTATGATGTGGAGATGCTGGCGTTGGACTGGGGTAAACTCAGTAAGAAGTCTAACAACACCAGGTTAAAGTCCAACAGGCTTATTTGGTAGCAAAAGCCACTAGCTTTCTGAACAGGCTGTTCCTTCGTCAGGTGGGTGGGAGTTTTGATCACAAACAGGGCACAAAGACACAAACTCAATTTACATGAATAATGATTGGAATGTGAGTCGTTACAGCTAATCAAGTCTTAAAGGTACAGACAATGTGAGTGGAGGGAGCATTTGCACATCCAGGCAGGTTGTGGGGGTTACAGATAGTGTGACATGAACCCAATATCCCGGTTGAGGCCGTCCTCATGTGTGCGGAACCTGGCTATCAGTCTCTGCTCAGCGACTCAGCCAGGTTCCGCACACATGGGCGGCACGGTAGCACAGTGGTTAGCACTGCTGCTTCACAGCTCCAGAGACCTGGGTTCGATTCCTGGCTTGGGTCACTGTCTGTGTGGAGTTTGCACGTTCTCCTCATGTCTGCGTGGGTTTCCTCCAGGTGCTCCGGTTTCCTCCCACAGTCCAAAGATGTGTGGGTTAGGTTGATTGGCCATGCTAAAATTGCCCTTAGTGTCCTGAGATGCATAGGTTAGAGGGATTAGTGGGGAAATATGACACACGACACACGACAGCGCAGAGTCGCTGAGCAGAAACTGATAGCCAAGTTCTGCACACATGAGGATGGCCTAAACGTGTGGAGGACGGAGAAGATCTGCAGAGAGATTTGGACAGGCTGAGTGAGTGGGCGAGGATATGGCAAATGGAGTATAACGTTGAGAAATGCGAGGTTATACACTTTGGAGGAAATAATAACAAATGGGATTATTATCTCAATGGAAACAAATTAAAACATGCTACCGTGCAAAGGGACCTGGGGGTCCTTGTGCATGAGACGCAAAAGCCCAGTCTGCAGGTACAACAGGTGATCAAGAAGGCAAATGGGATGTTGGCCTATATTGCGAAGGGGATAGAATATAAAAGCAGGGATGTCTTGATGCACCTGTACAGGGCATTGGTGAGGCCGCAGCTGGAATACTGTGTGCAGTATTGGTCCCCTTATATGAGGAAGGATATATTGGCATTGGAGGGAGTGCAGAGAAGGTTCACCAGGTTGATACCGGAGATGACGGGTTTGGATTATGAGGAGAGGCTGAGGAGATTGGGTTTGTACTCGTTGGAGTTTAGAAGGATGAGGGGGGATCTTATGGAGACTTATAAGATAATGCGGGGGCTGGATAGGGTGGAGGCGGAGAGATTCTTTCCACTTAGTAAGGAAGATAAAACTAGAGGACACAGCCTCAAAATAAAGGGGGGTCGGTTTAAGACAGAGTTGAGGAGGAACTTCTTCTCCCAGAGGGTGGTGAATCTCTGGAATTCTCTGCCCACTGAGGTGGTGGAGGCTACCTCGCTGAATATGTTTAAAGCGCGGATGGATGGATTCCTGATCGGTAAGGGAATTAAGGGTTATGGGGATCAGGCGGGTAAGTGGTACTGATCCACGTCAGATCAGCCATGATCTTATTGAATGGCGGGGCAGGCTCGAGGGGCTAGATGGCCTACTCCTGCTCCTATTTCTTATGTTCTTATGTTCTTAAACCGGGATGTTGGATTTATGTCACATTATCAGTAACCCCCACAGCTTGCCTCCTGGGCTTGTAGAATCTCACTAGCTGTTCTGTCTGGAGACAATACACATCTCTTTAACCTGTGTTGAATGCTCCCTCCACCCACATTGTCTGTACCTTTAAGACCTGGCTGGCTTTAGAGATTTGCATTCTAATTAGTATTCTGTAACTTGATTTCTGTGTCTGTGCACTGTTTGAGAGCAGATATCCACTCCATCTGACGAAGGAGCAGTGCTCCGAAAGCTTATGGTATTTGCTACCAAATAAACCTGTTGGACTTTAACCTGGTGTTGTGAGACTTCTTACTGTAAATATGTAGGGACATGGGGGTAGGGCCTGGGTGGGATTGTGATCGGTACAGACTCGATGGGCCGAATGGCCTCTTTCTGTACTGTTGGGATTCTATGATTCTATGATATTGGTGTCCCTCCAGTTTAGGTGTAGCCCGCCCTTCTTGTTCAGGTCCCACCTAGAACATAGAACATAGAACATTACAGCGCAGAACAGGCCCTTCGGCCCACGATGTTGCACCGACCAGTTAAAAAAAAAAAAAAACTGTGACCCTCCAACCTAAACCAATTTCTTTTCGTCCATGAACCTATCTACGGATCTCTTAAACGCCCCCAAACTAGGCGCATTTACTACTGATGCTGGCAGGGCATTCCAATCCCTCACCACCCTCTGGGTAAAGAACCTACCCCTGACATCGGTTCTATAACTACCCCCCCTCAATTTAAAGCCATGCCCCCTCGTGCTGGATTTCTCCATCAGAGGAAAAAGGCTATCACTATCCACCCTATCTAAACCTCTAATCATCTTATATGTTTCAATAAGATCCCCTCTTAGCCGCCGCCTTTCCAGCGAAAACAATCCCAAATCCCTCAGCCTCTCCTCATAGGATCTCCCCTCCATACCAGGCAACATCCTGGTAAACCTCCTCTGCACCCTCTCCAAAGCCTCCACATCCTTCCTGTAATGTGGGGACCAGAACTGCACACAGTACTCCAAGTGCGGCCGCACCAGAGTTGTGTACAGTTGCAACATAACGCTACGACTCCTAAATTCAATCCCCCTACCAATAAACGCCAAGACACCATAAGCCTTCTTAACAACCTTATCTACTTGATTCCCAACTTTCAGGGATCTATGCACACATACACCTAGATCCCTCTGCTCCTCCACACTATTCAAAGTCCTCCCGTTAGCCCTATACTCAACACATCTGTTATTCCTACCAAAGTGAATTACCTCACACTTCTCCGCATTAAACTCCATCCGCCACCTCTCGGCCCAACTTTGCAACCTGTCTAAGTCTTCCTGCAAACTACGACACCCTTCCTCACTGTCTACCACACCACCGACTTTGGTGTCATCAGCAAATTTGCTAATCCACCCAACTATACCCTCATCCAGATCATTAATAAATATTACAAACAGCAGTGGCCCCAAAACAGATCCCTGAGGTACACCACTTGTAACCGCACTCCATGATGAATATTTACTATCAACCACCACCCTCTGTTTCCTATCCGCTAGCCAATTCCTGATCCAATTTCCTAGATCACCCCCAATCCCATACATCTGCATTTTCTGCAGAAGCCTACCATGGTGAACCTTATCAAACGCCTTACTAAAATCCATATATACCACGTCCACTGCCTTGCCCCCATCCACCTCCTTGGTCACTTTCTCAAAAAACTCAATAAGGTTAGTAAGGCACGACCTACCTGCCACAAAACCATGCTGACTATCACCTATCAATTCATTACTCTCCAAATAACTATAAATCCTATCCCTTATAATTTTTTCCAACATCTTGCCGACAACAGAAGTGAGACTCACCGGTCTATAATTCCCGGGGAAGTCTCTGTTCCCCTTCTTAAACAATGGGACAACATTCGCTAACCTCCAATCTTCTGGTACTATACCAGAGGCCAACGACGACCTGAAGATCAGAGCCAGAGGCTCTGCAATCACTTCTCTTGCCTCCCAGAGAATCCTTGGATAAATCCCATCCGGACCAGGGGATTTATCTATTTTCAGACCCTCCAGAATATCCTGCACATCCTCCTTATCAACTGTAATACTGTCTATTCTACTCCCTTGCAACCCAGTGTCCTCCTCAGCTATATTCATGTCCCCTTGCGTGAACACCGAAGAGAAATATTGGTTCAATGCTTCACCAATCTCCTCCGGTTCCACACATAACTTCCCTCTGCCATCTATAACTGGCCCTAAACTTGCCCTAACCAACCTTCTGTTCTTGACATACCTATAGAACGCCTTAGGATTCTCTTTAACCCTATCCGCCAAAGTCTTCTCATGTCCCCTTTTAGCCCTTCTAAGCTCGCTCTTCAACTCCCTCTTAGCCAATCTAAAGCTTTCTAGTGCACTACCCGAGTGCTCACGTCTCATCCGAACATAAGCCTCCTTTTTCTTTTTAACCAACAAAGAAACTTTTTTGGTGCACCACGGTTCCCTAGCCCTACCAATTCCTCCTTGCCTGACAGGGACATACCTATCACAGACTCGCAGTAGCTGCTCCTTGAAAAAACTCCACATGTCGGACGTTCCCAGTCCCTGTAATCTCCTAGTCCAACCTATGTTTCCTAATTCTCTCCTAATAGCCTCATAATTACCCTTCCCCCAGCTAAAACCATTGGCCCGAGGTTCATGCCTATCCCTTTCCATCACTAAGGTGAACGTAACCGAATTGTGGTCACTATCACCAAAATGCACACCAACTTCCAAGTCTAGCACCTGGTCTGGCTTATTTCCCAGCACCAGATCCAATATAGCCTCACCTCTAGTTGGCCTGTCTACATACTGAGTCAAAAAACCTTCCTGCACGCTTTGAACAAAAACTGACCCCTCTAACGAGCTAGAGCTATAACAATTCCAGTCAATATTAGTCAAGTTAAAATCCCCCATAACAATTGCCCTATTACTTTCACTCCTAAGCAGGATTGACTCCGCAATCCTTTCCTCAACCTCTCTAGAACTTTTAGGAGGTCTATAAAAGATTCCCAACAGGGTGACCTCTCCTCTCCTATTTCTAATCTCCGCCCATACTACCTCAACAGATAAGTCCTCATCAAACCTCCTCTCTGACACTGTGATACAATCTCTGACCAATAATGCTACCCCTCCCCCTCTTCTACCTCCTTCCCTACTTCGACTAAAACATTTGAACCCCGGGACCTGCAGCATCCATTCCTGCCCCTGCTCTATCCATGTCTCTGAAATAGCCACAACATCGAAGTCCCAGGTACTGATCCACGCTGCAAGTTCACCCACTTTATTGCGAATACTCCTGGCATTGAAGTATACACATTTCAAACCCTGCTCCACCCCACCTCTGCAATGCCGTGCATTGCAGTCCCCATCCATGCATCCCTCACTTTCAGCCCCACTACTCAGGATCCCTCCCCCCCCCCGAATCAGTTTAAACCTCCCTGCATGGCCTTAGCAAATTTACCCCCCAGGATATTGGTCCCCTTCTGATTAAGGTGTAGACCATCCTTCTCATAGAGGTCACACCTTCCCCAGTACGAGCCCCAATTGCTTAAGTACCTGAACCCCTCCCTCCTGCACCATCCCCATAGCCATGAATTCAAACCTTCCCTCTCCCTATTCCTCTCTAAACTATCCCGTGGTACAGGCAAGAGTCCAGAGATAACCACTCTGTCAGTCTTGGCCTTTAGTTTCCACCCCAACTCCATAAATCCCTGCCTAATATCCCCTTCCCCTATCCTCCCTATGTCGTGTGTCCCCACATGTACAATAACTTGTGGTTTATCTCCCTCCCCCCTAAGAGTCCTGAATACCCTGTCAGACACATCCCGGACCCCAGCCCCTGGTAGGCAACACACCAACCCTGAGTCCCTACCTTTAGTTCCGACCCTCCTATCTGTCTCCTTAATTGTGGAGTCCCCAATCACAAGGCCCAGTCTTTTACAGCCCCTAACCACCTGAGCTTTCTCACTCGGCTCACCCCCAGAGATCTGCTCTCTATGCTCAGTTGATTCCTCCTCAACTGTAGCCTCCAGCACCGAAAACCTATTATGGAGGGGAACCGCCCCAGGGGATTGTCTTCCCGATTGCTTCTTACCCCTCCTCCTGGCATTGACCCAAGCCTCATTTCTAGGAGTTACTATTTCTCTATAACTCCTATCAACTTCCACCTCCGCCTCCCGAATTATGCGGAGTTCCTCTACCTCCCCCTCCAGCTCCTTTACACGCTCCTCCAGAAGCTGCAATCTAATGCACTTCTTACAACTAAAATCTCCTGAAACACTACTGGATTTTCTCACCACATACATCCCACAGGAGATGCAGCATACTGCCTGAACTGCCATCCCTGAAGCCATTACCAGCAAGAAAAAAAGAAAACAAAAAACTTCCCCACACTTCCCCAACTGTCACTCTCCACTGCAGCCCGAGCAACACTCCCTCACTGAGACACCAACTGTCACACTCTACTGCAGCCCGAGCAGCACTCCCTCACTGAGACACCAACTGTCACTCTCCACTGCAGCCCGAGCAGCACTCCCACACTGAGACACCAACTGTCACTCTCCACTGCAGCCCGAGCAACACTCCCACACTGAGACACCAACTGTCACTCTCCACTGCAGCCCGAGCAACACTCCCTCACTGAGACACCAACTGTCACTCTCTACTGCAGCCCGAGCAACACTCCCTCACTGAGACACCAACTGTCACTCTCTACTGCAGCCCGAGCAACACTCCCTCACTGAGACACCAACTGTCACTCTCCACTGCAGCCCGAGCAGCACCTGGCCTGGAAGGGATCCCAACGATCAAGATATCTGAACCCCCTCCTCCTACACCAGCACTTTAGCCACATGTTTAGTTGCAGTATCTTCCTATTCCGAGCCTCACTGGCACGTGGCACAGAAAATAATCCTGAGATTACAACCCTAGAGGTCCTTTTTTTTGACTTACTGCCTAACTCCCTGAACTCCCCTTGCAGGACCTTGTCACTGTTCCTGCCTATGTCGTTAGTCATGATGTGGAGATGCCGGTGTTGGACTGGGGTAAGCACAGTAAGAAGTGTCACAACACCAGGTTCAAGTCCAACAGGTTTATTTGGTAGCACAAACCACAAGCTTTCGGAGCAAGGGGCAGTGCTCCGGAAGCTTGTGGCTTGTGCTACCAAATAAACCCATTGGATTTGAACCGGGGGTTGTGAGACTTCTTACTATATCGTTAGTACCAATGTCTACAACGACCTCTGGCTGTTCGCCCTCCCCTTTCAGAGTGTCCCATGCCCGTTCAGAGGCATCCTGGCCCAGGCATCAGGGAGGCAACATACCATCCTGGAGTCTCTTCCCTGGCCACAGAAATATCTGTCTGTGCCGCTGACTATAGAGCTGCCTATAACTATTACTCTTCTGTGCCTTGACCCTCCCTAATGAACAACAGAGCCAGTCGGAGTGCCACTGCCTTGGCTGCTGCTGTTTCCCCTGATAGGCCATCCCCCCCAACAGTATCCAAAATGGTATACCTGTTAGAGAGGGGGAATAGCCACAGGAGATTCCTGCACTGACTGCCTGCCCCTTCTAGCGGTCACCCATCTATCTGACTGCCCCTTCTAGTGGTCACCCATCTATCTGCCTGCATCTTGTGTGTCTGTGGTGGGGGGGGTATGAGTAGCGTATGTTGCTGGGGGTCTGTGGGTGGGGTATGGTGTGTGTGTGTTGCTGGAGGGCTGTGTGGGGACGTATGTGTCGCTGGGGGTCTTTGGGGGGGTATGGGGAGTTGCGTTGCTGGGGGTCTTTGGCGGGGTATGGGGAGTGTGTTGCTGGGTGTCTGTCAGGGGAGGGTACAGGGAATGTGTGTTGTTGGGGGTCTGGGGGAGGTTATGGGGAGTTGCGTTGCTGGGGGGTATGGGGAGTATGTGTTGCTGGGTGTTTGGGAGGGGGGGAGGTGATATGGGGTGTGTGTGTTGTTGGGTGTCTGGACATTTGTGAAACTGTATGAGGACAAATGCCAATTTTGTCTCCAGGTCTGCTGGTTCTTTTTTAATGGATGCCTTAAAGGGCTGTATAGCACATTCAGTGAATCCATTCAAGGAGGGGTGGTAAGGTGTATGTGTTTAATCCCATTTGATGATGTGTTAGAACTTAGCACTGGTAAATACTGTCCCATTATCTGAAACTAGCACTTCTGGCAGACTATGGAGGACAAAACAGTGATGTAGCTTCTCCACTGTGGTATATGTAGTTGTGGACTTCATCTTCTAAATGTCTAACCACTTTGAATGCGTGTCAACCATCATCAGGAACATTGTACCCATAAGGAGGTCTACATAATTGAGAGCTCTCCGCCATGGCCGACCTTGTTATTCCCAAGGGTGCATTGGGGCTGCAGTTGTAATTTCTCTTGTAGTTGGCATTGATGCACTATTTTACCATTCCTTCACTATTTGTGTCTATCCCGAGTGGCCAAACATAATTACAAGCCAATACCTTCATCTTTGACATTCCTGGGTGGCCATTGTGCAATTCATTATGCTTTGTTCCAGGTAAATTGTAGTGGGGAATTCTGCTTCGGTGGCCGGATATCTTTAGAAAAACTAAAGTAATTCTGAAAATGCAAACTTCGCAAAGGTAAAATGACTCAGTTTTAAAGCGTGACAGAATTTATTTATTTTAACTAGTAACTATATAAACTAGTTTATTAAAACATAGAAAAAATCAAACATGACATACAAAAATAACAGAATAACTTTGGCCGAAGGGAGACCTCAGATATGCCAGGCAATACAAGCAGTATCACAGAGTTTTCTCAAAGATTCCATCTTTCGTGCCAAAATACAAGGCAATTATACTTTTCTGTAATCTTTAGTTCAACCCATTCATTAGCTAAATGTGATTTCATTTATCATAAAATATGTCAATTCAATTATGACAGATTGCTTCAATGAATTGAAATCTGCCACCTTAAATGATAATTTTCCATTAGTTAATTCCAATTAGTGGAAGTCCACCTCTTGGCATGATTTACTTCCTTGTTGCTAAGATATCCAAAAAGCTATTTTTTGTCTAGTTCAGCACTGGCTAAATGACTTGGTCTAATGCCAAATGTGGGCCCAACGCTCGGCATCAGTGCAACCCTGGACAGCTTGATTCATATACAGTGTATCATTGAATGTTCTGTTAAACAGATACAGTTTGAATATATCTGTTTGCAACCATTGTTTTTCTTACTGCTGGTTACATTAATGTTGCCGAATCTGCATTCTTTCATTAATGTTACCGGTTTCTTTAGTCACTGTACTGACAAATTGCACGTTTTGCTTTATCAGCTTAATTAATACAATTCAATGGATTATTTTAATACAACAGATTATTTCAAAATCATTATTATCGATTTTGTTTATATAAAGCATATAGATCATAATTCAATTTCATTTCAAACCCTTTCACAACTGCTCGCAATCATCATGTTGGGTAAGATTGATTTATATAACTCTTTCTTTCCCAAATGTTAGCTGCTATGTCTATTAACTCTATCTGATTTTAGAAACTCCTTCCACATACAGGGATGACCACTCTCGCTCCTCACTGCTAAGTTCATAGTAGATACAGGTAATGAATCAAAAGAAATTGAGGCTAGGATGAATTCCTGAGGCACTGATGGGGGCGTATTGGTGTTGTGTGCCCCTGGTGGTGTTGGAGAGTGTATTCATAAGCAGCCAACAGCAAAGCCCAACATTGTATCCTGACAGATGCAATAAGGGGATTGCTTTGTCTTCCTTGGAAAACCCCAGGAAAGGTAATGACTGTGAAGTGCCTCCCATAAATGTACTGTGAAATTTTCTGATACCAAAAATGAAGGCTAGGCCCTCCTTATCGATTTGTGAATATTGCTTCTTTGCATCAGTCAGGGTCCTGAAACACAGTCAATAAGTCTCTGTCCCATCATTCATTGTTTGTGACAATACAACACCAGGTGGAGATGCATCACAACTGAATATTATTTCTTTAGAAGGATCATAATGCACTGGTAAACACGTTGCTTGTAGGGCTGATGTAACTTGCTTGAATGATTCCTTCTGTGGTGTTTTTCAATGCCATTTTAATAGTGTATGCAGGAGTGCTAGCACTGTTGATAAATTGGGAATGAACCGCCATAGTAATTTACCATTCTGAGAAGAGATTTTAGCACTGATCTATTCCTTGGGTTGGTGCTTCCTTAATAGTCCTAACTTTATCTTCCATTGGATGTAGCCCTTGTGCATCCACTCTATTACCTGGCTAAGCCACCTCATTCGCTTGAAAGGTGCACTTCTCTCTCCAACGTTCTGGAATGTTCATACAATTTCCTCCAGCCACATGGATAAATGCTCGTCCTCAATGATTCCCATTATCAACATGTCATTTAAGTAATCAACAACTTTTGGCAAATCTTACAGTAGACTCTCCATGGCACGTTGAAAAATGACACAAGCCAATGAGTCCCCAAAAAGGTAACCACATGTATTAATACATGTGCATATTAATTGTGACAAATTCCCTGGAAGCATCATCCAATTCCAGTTACAGGGATGTTTGACTGACTCATGTTTAACTTATGTTAGACGCCCAGCCAACTTCGCATACAGGCCCTCTATTTTGGGGATGGAGTGCCAGTCTAATTTCACCACCTGATTTACTGTCATCTTGTAGTATCCGCAGATGCGAATCGGCTTGTCAGGTTTGACTACCAATACAATGGATGCTACCCACTCTGCAAATTGTTTGGTCTTGATGATGTCCAAATCTTCTCATCACCTCAACTCAGTCTCCACTTCTTCATGCAGTGAATAAGGCACAGGTCTGACCCTAGAATCTCAGTGTAGCTTCAGGATCTACATGAGTTTTAGCTTTTGACTCTGATTTTACCCAACTCTTATTTCTTTAGGCCTTCATGGCTAACCAGCAGAGAGCTGAGATAAATGATTCCTTCTCAGGTTGTCAAGATGTAGCGAGTTGGATGAAGGTTTGGTCCTTGGGTCCCAATTATTTACAGTCTGTATTAACAACTTGGATGCAGGGTTAATAGGTACAATAGCCAAATTTGCAGATGACACTAAAATAGGTGAGTAGTAAGTTGCAATAATGAAATAAAAAATTAAATGGATATGGATAGGTTATGTGAATAGGGCAAAATTTGACAGATGGAGTTTAACGTGGATAGGTGTGAGGCTATCCATTTTGGAAGGAAAAATACAAAGACAAATTATTATCTAATTGGAGAGAAACTTCATAATGCATTGGTGCAGAAGGATCTGGATGTTCTCATGCATGAATCGCAGAAAACTAATATGCAGGTACAGCAGGTAATAAGAAGGCAAATGGAACAGCACTCTTCACCACCACTAGCTGCTGACTGAATCTTTTGTATCTCTGCATTCTCTCATTTTCTGCATTCTTCTGCTTATTAAGCCCTGTGCCCTCAATCTTGGCACCACTGCCACTAGCAACTTCCTTCCAGATCTTGTGGACTTCACTGCCCTGCATGCTTTGAAGCTTTAGAGTGCCTTTCTCTGCGCTCTCCATAGCTCAAGCAACCTCCAGCATTGTCTTCAGGACTCTGCCAACAGTTTCTTCCATACCACCATGTTATTCACTCCATACAATAGGCTCTTAATATGTCATTAAGGGCAGGCACCGTGCCCTGCTATCACTTCTTAATCTGGCCTCAAAGGCTGTTATCACTTCTCCAGGGGCTCTTCTAGTCAAATTGAATTTATACTTGTACATAATTATTGACAGCTTCAGATACCAATCCCCTATTCCAAAAGCTTAAAATATACTTAAAATATTGTAACATTTATTTAATTTTATGCACTTTTAAAGTTGATTTCAACGCTTTTACATTTATAATGTTGACCTTTTAATTGACAGCTTGCTAGTTGACAGAGTTCAGAATAATTAACAGCCAGAGTCTGACTTGTTCATTTGTATTATGAAAGAAGATCTTCCATTTTGTAAATTAAACTTCACATTTCCTCATTAGAGGATAGGCAATTACTCAGGTTTTGCCATGCTACTATCTAAAAACAGGTACATGTGAATAATCATGTTGTTGTTCATTGCTAGTTGCTCTTTGCTGTCCTCATCACATTCAAAGCTTGTAGTTCCTTCAACGTGTCTAATAACACCAAGTAAAAATTTGGAAAATACATAATTTCATTCCTAATTTCACCTCAAACTTTCTATACTCCAAGAACTGAAAATGCTGGAAAAACTCAGCAAGTCTGGCAATACCTGTGGAGAGAAAATAGAGTTAATGCTTTGAGTCCGACATGACTCTTCTTCAGAGTTAGAGAGGGAAAAATGTGATGAATTGTATGCTGTGTAAGAGGGGGGTGGAGCAGCTGGAGCAGAGTAAAAGATCGGTGGTTGGTGGGAGTTGGGAGAAATTGCAACAAAGTATTTTACTTTTTATATGCCTCTGCTTTCCATAGTATTGAGTCTTTGGTATCTGTCAAAAGCTTCCCTTCTTTCTTCTCTCTCTTAAGCCCCTATACGTAAGACCATAAAACATAGCAGCAGAATGAGCCCATCTAGTCTGCTCCACCATTCGTTCATGGCTGATATTTTTCTCATCCTCATTGTCTTGCCTTTTCCCCATAACACTCAATGACCTGGCCTCCACAGCCTTCTACGGCAAACAGTTCCACAGATTCACCACTCTCTGGCTGAAGAAATTCCTCCTCATCTTTGTCCCTTTAGCCTGAGATTGCGCCCTTAGTTTTAGTTTTTCCTACTAGTGGAAACATCCTCTCCACGTCCACTCTATCCAGGCCTCGCAGTATCCTGTAAGTTTCAATAAGATCCCCCCTCATCCTTCTAAACTCCACCGAGTACAGACCCAGAGTCCTCAATCGTTCCTCATACGACAAGCTCTTCATTCCAGGGATCATTTTTGTGAACCTCCTCTGGACCCTTTCCAAGGCCAGTACATTCTTCCTTGGATATGGGGCCCAAAACTGCTCACAATACTCCAAATGGCGTCTGACCAGAGCCTTATCCAGCCTCAGAAGTACATACCTGCTCTTGTACGCTTTCACTCTCGACATGAATGCTAACATTGCATTTGCCTTCCTAACTGTCGACTGAAGCTGCACGTTAATCTTGAGACAATCTTGAACAATGACTCCCGAGTCTCTTTGTGTTTCTGATTTCCTAAGCATTTTCCCATTTGTGCCTCCTGTCCTCCTTCCAAAGTGCATAACCTCACACTTTTCCATATTGTATTCCATCTGCCACTTCTTTGCCCACTCTCCTAACCTGTCCAAGTCCATCTGCAGCCCCCCTGTTTCCTCAATACCACCTGTCCCTCTACATATCTTTGTATCATCTGCAAATTTAGGAACAGTGCCTTCAGTTCCTTCCTCCAAATCGTTAATGTATATTGTGAAAAGTTGTGGTCCCAGCACTGACCCCTGAGGCATATCACGAGGCATATCACTAGTCACTGGCTGCCATCCTGAAAAAGACCCCTTTATCCCCACTCTCTGCCAGTCAGCCAATCCTCTATCCATGCCACAATCTTACCCTTAACACCATGGGCATTTAACTTATTTAACAGTCTCCGATGCGGCACCTTGTCAAAGGCCTTCTGGAAATCTAAATAAATCACGTCCACTGGTTCTCCTTAACTTCCTTGTTACCTCCTCAAAGAACCCAGTGTTCTGGATTTGTTAGTCCAACCTTTTTTCTTTAAGTGAATTTTCTTGATCTGATACTTCACTTTCTCTTCCTCGAATGCCTCTCATTGATCTGGCAATGATTTAGCAAAAGTAGCTATTTCCAGGCCATTTTAGTTAAATCACATCTCACCATTGCAAAACTTAACATCTCCAGTTTCACTCACTGCTAACATCAAATCAATGTGGCTGAGTGTTGTATCCCATGTGGCTGCCTGACATATAATCCCATCATCATAGCTGGTAGACCCCATCTCTACCCCTCTGATGGCAAGTCAACTGCTCTGCAGGTATTAGTTGCAGAATGACTTGAGGACCACTTCCAGTTCTCTACCTGTCCCTTGTGTTTTGTGCTCTTTCCTGCTGCAGGGACAGACAGAAGAGACCATCAAATTACATGTTAGGAGCATACCTTTAAATACTAGAAATGAAATCAATTTAAGTGGTTCAAAAGTTGATGCACTTCACTTACTTCTGGGTTTCTCATTTCCAAGTGGACATCCACCCCAAACAGTGCTCCCAATATGTTGGGAACTCAAAGTCAAGTCAACTATCTCCAAGTTTCTTAGGACCACCCGTTCATTAATGTAGAAACAGAAGGATTTTCAAGTGTTGAGCAAGCTCCCTTTAACGTTATATAACTCGCGTGTATAACATTAATTAAAATATTTTATTTTAACATGGGGACACTTCAGAAAAGAAGACCTGTGGTCTTCATTGCGTTGACATCACTCTAACATAGCAGGACACAGGACCATTCAGACAGCAATAGCATCATAGTAGTTGTTTCATCCAATGCCCACAGCGATCGCAAAAGGAAATAATTTTCTCCATGAGTCATGACTTTGATAAACTATAGCATCAGTTCCCAAATTTGCCTCTCTAGTCAACCATGAATTCATTTCTCAACTGCCTTCAGGTACAATTTGTGCATCAATACAGTTTCACACTGTACTCAAAAAGCGGCTTCATATTCAAGTCAACAGATAAGTTTTCTGCAAATCGGTCTAAAATTGATCAACTGCCATCTTCAGACAAATAGATTGTTTTATAGAACTACTGCCATTGGATTCACAGACCGAGCAATTCCCTCCATTGTCAGTGGGATATTCACATGTTAGATTGTGACCCCATATCAAGAACGTGATCATACATAATTATATAGCAATAAGCCTGACATAGAATAAAATCATACAATCATTATCTTTCTTATTGATCCTTTAAGGCAAAGATGGCCATCTCCATCATCTGAGATGTTTGGTAGGGTTCTGATGGGTATGTAGGTGACTGCTGAGGCTGATCTGCACGCCGAAGATTCTGCTGTAAACAGGACAGGATAGTGTAGATGACTGATAAGTCAAGATTTTCTCTCCTTGTGTTTTTTCTGCCGCTGGTAGGTGTTTGTTTTTGAAGGAAGCCACACCATTTTTATTTGTTGTGGCAGGTGCAGTGATCCTGGGTGAGCTTCATCCAGGAATTGGTGTCGAAAGCAAAACTCCTCATGAAACCCTCCAGAGTCTCCTTGTAGTATTTCCTTAGATCACCATGAAACTGCACCCCATAAAGGACTTTGGTAAGCAAGTGTCAGGCATTCTGGCTCCGTGAGCGGCTCAAAACCATTGCGACTGGCTCAGTATGGTATAGATACTTGGCATGTTAGCTCAGAGTAATAACCTCTGGCATTTTGTCCTGTCATTGTAGCTTCAAAAGCTTCTGAAGGCAGCTCAAGTGAAAATGGTTGAGCTTCTTGGTATGGCACTGGTACTCAGTCCAAGTCAACCATGCATAGAGCAGAATGGGCAGGCTATTACTCTATAAACTTTTGGTTTGGTAGGCAGACTTCCTCCTCTTTATTCTCAGCTGTTGGAAGTCTGCCAGCGGCTTTGCTTTGGCAATTCTTGATGTACCTCACTATTAATATAGACAGCTGGAGAGAGTGCACTATTGAGATAAGCAAGCATATGTAAGAGTTTTGGTCTGTTCTTGGATTGAAACCTCAGCCTTGAAATAGGGCTTTCCAGGAGCAGGCTGGTACTTGTATGTCCAGCTCTGAACACGCAACTAGTGCACCATCATCAGGAAAACATAGAGTATGACCTTGGAGACCTTGGTCTTTACCCTGGAACTATCTCAGGTGGAGTAGCTTTCCATCCATGTGACATTTTGATATCATTGGAGAGCATGATGTACAAAAACATGCTGAAGAGATTTAGTGCAAGCATGTTTAACTGCATAAAAAAGATTTTCCTCCTGTTTCCTGCGATTCTTTTGTGAATCATCTAAATCTTGCATCCTCTGATTATCAACCCTTCAGCCATTGGGATCAATTTATTTTTATTTTGTCTACCTAAACATGTAATTATTTAAAATCTCTATCAAATTTCCTCAGTCTTTCCTGCTCTCAGAAAAAACAGCCTGTTAAATATTTTTCTCATTGAAGAGTAAAAGAATGACTTGATGAATCTCTCCAACCACATGTAGTGATAATGAAAACGTTAGGCCTCATCTTGGTAACAGAAACGATGAAGGAACATTGCCAACTCTGCAGCCAGACAGAAGGGAGAAAGAAAGACAACAGATGACAGAGAGACGAGGCAAAATAATTTTGTTGCCGTCACTTGTCCATCCACTTTCAAGAGGCAACTTGTCACTGTTAACTGTTGTTCAAGTTGTTCCCTTGGATACCCAGGTTATTACTGAAATTATTACATCTCTTTATCCAAAATTAACAGGCCTAATATTCATGTTGCAGCGTGTGATAAATGCAAAAAGAACATTCCAGGATAAAAAAGGTTTCACATGAAATGATTGCACTCATGTATTCAAGATATTCTGTTTGATTTTGTTCCCTCTAAACACAGACATCTTCTGGATACAGAGGATGAACTCAGCAATATCCAATCAGACGCTGTTCCCTCAGAGGTCCGTGACTGGCTGGCTTCCACCTTTACGAAACAAATGGGGATGATGCTGAAGAGAACGGAGGAAAAACCAAGATTCCGTAGCATTGTCCATGCTGTACAGGCTGGGATATTTGTCGAAAGGTAGGGAAACTTTACATAATGATTTCATGACTGATGGGTGGCTTTTGACTTTTTTAATAACATAAGGTAAAAGGCTGATTTTTTTTAAAATGAGGCTTATGGAATGGAAGGCTTAGTATCAGCTTGGATTAAAAAAAACATGACTGAAGGACGGAAAACAAAATCATGAACAATTTTTTTCAGGCTGTAGGATAGTAGACGTGTAGGATGGTGGCATTTGATGAGGGTCAATATGTATTATATATGGATGATACTGATCAACTGCAACAGGACATAGATAGGCTAGCAGAATGGGCAGAGAAGAGGCAGATAGAATTTAACACAGAAACGCATAACATGATCCGTTTTGGTACTGGGTTATAAATTAAAAGACACAGTTCTAAAGAGTCTGCAGGAGCAAAGGAGCTGGGAATTTCATGTCTATAGATCTTCGAAGGTGACAGGACTTATTGAGAGAGTACCTAGCAAGGTAAGAGGGATATTGGGCTTTATAATAGATGCACTCAACATAGAGCAAGGATGTTATGCTGAAACTTTATAAAGCTCTGATCCAGCAACAACTAGACTAGTGTTTTCTGGCCAACATACTGTAAGAAAGATGTGAAGCGATTTACCAGAACGGTTCTATAGATGGAGGATTTTAGTGCCAAGATCAATTGCAAGAAGCTGGGTGTTAAGTATTTAAGTGGCTACAGATTGCTTTAAGAGTTGATCACATGATTTGATGTTGATGTCATAAGGGTGTTGCAGAAGCTGCTGTTTTAATTTTAGTTTGTTCTTGATACAGGTAAGAGCTCCAAAAATAAATCTGTTTTTGTTAGTTTGAATTTATGGGTAGGATTTTATGTCCTTGCCCCAAAACTGTAAAATCCCACCCGAGGTCATCAAACCATTCCATGGTCCACCCCTCGCCTGCTCTGATTCCTGTGGCAGGCAGGATGGTAAAATTCTGGCATATGTATGCAGACAATGTCTTTTCTTTTTGTTAAAACCCACAACCTCTAACATAGTTAGGACATTAAAAAAAGAAAATTGGCGATGAATTGGAATTTTGATTCATCAAGAACATCAAGAAGAGATCTTAAGTCAAAGAACAAAGAACAATACAGCACAGGAACAGGCCCTTCGGCCCTCCAAGCCTGCGCCGCTCTATGGTCCACACTAGACCATTCTTTTGTATCCCTCCATTCCCACTCCGTTCATGTGGCTATCTAGATAAGTCTTAAACGTTCCCAGTGTGTCCGCCTCCACCACCTTGCCCGGCAGCGCATTCAGGCCCCCATCACCCTCTGTGTAAAATACGTCCTTCTGATATCCGTGTTAAACCGCCCCCCCCGCCCCCCCCCTCACCTTGAACCTATGACCCCTCGTGAACGTCACCACCGACCTGGGAAAAGCTTCCCACCGTTCACCCTATCTATGCCTTTCATAATTTTATACACCTCTATTAGGTCACCCCTCATCCTCCGTCTTTCCAGGGAGAACAACCCCAGTTTACCCAATCTCTCCTCATAACTAAGCCCTTCCATACCAGGCAACATTCTGGTAAACCTCCTCTGCACTCTCTCTAAAGCCTCCACGTCCTTCTGGTAGTGTGGCGACCAGAACTGGGTGCAGTATTCCAAATGCGGCCGAACCAATGTTCTATACAACTGCAACATCAGACCCCAACTTTTATACTCTATGCCCCGTCTTATAAAGGCAAGCATGCCATATGCCTTATTCACTACCTTCTCCACCTGTGCCGTCACCTTCAAGGATCTGTGGACTTGCACACCCAGGTCCCTCTGTGTATCTACACCCTTTATGGTTCTGCCATTTATCGTATTTCTCCCCCCTACGTTAGTTCTACAAAATGCATCACTTCGCATTTATCTGGATTGAACTCCATCTGCCATTTCTTTGCCCAAATTTCCAGCCTATCTATATCCTTCTGTAGCCTCTGACAATGTTCCTCACTATCTGCAAGTCCAGCCATTTTCGTGTTGTCCGCAAACTTACTGATCACCCCAGTTACACCTTCTTCCAGATCGTTTATATAAATCACAAACAGCAGAGATCCCAATACAGAGCCCTGCGGAACCCCGCTACTCACAGGCATCCAGCCGGAAAAAGACCCTTCCACTACCACCCTCTGTCTTCTGTGACCAAGATGTGGAGATGCCGGCGTTGGACTGGGGTAAACACAGTAAGAAGTTTGACAACACCAGGTTAAAGTCCAACAGGTTTATTTGGTACCAAAATTTGAGTGGCTTTTGCTACCAAATAAACGTGTTGGACTTTAACCTGGTGTTGTTAAACTTATTCTGTGACCAAGCCAGTTCTCCACCCATCTAGCCACCTCCCCCTTTATCCCATGAGATCCAACCTTTTGCACCAACCTACCATGAGGGACTTTGTCAAACGCTTTACTAAAGTCCATATAGACGACATCCACGGCCCTTCCCTCATCAACCATTCTAGTCACTTCTTCAAAAAACTCCACCAGGTTAGTGAGGCATGACCTCCCTCTCACAAAACCATGCTGACTATTGTTAATGAGTTTATTCCTTTCTAAATGCGCATACATCCTATCTCTAAGAATCCTCTCCAACAACTTCCCGACCACGGACGTCAAGCTCACCGGCCTATAATTTCCCAGGTTATCCTTCCTACCCTTCTTAAATAACGGGACCACGTTAGCTATCCTCCAATCCTCTGGGACCTCACCTGTGTCCAGTGACGAGACAAAGATTTGCATCAGAGGCCCAGCGATTTCATCTCTCGTCTCCCTGAGCAGCCTTGGATAGATTCCATCAGGCCCTGGGGATTTGTCAATCTTTATATTCCCTAAAAAACCTAACACTTCCTCCCTTGTAATGGAGATTTTTGCTAACGGGTCAACACTCCCCTCCGAGACACTCCCAGTCAACACATCCCTCTCCTTTGTGAATACCGACGCAAAGTATTCATTTAGGATCTCCCCTACTTCTTTGGGCTCTAAGCATAATTCCCCACTTTTGTCCCTGAGAGGTCCAATTTTTTCCCTGACGACCCTTTTGTTCCTAACGTATGAATAAAATGCCTTGGGATTCTCCTTAATCCTGTCTGCCAAGGACATTTCGTGACCCCTTTTTGCCCTTCTAATTCCTCGTTTGAGTTCTTTCCTACTTTCTTTGTATTCCTCCAGAGCTCCCTCCGTTTTTAGCTGCCTGGACCTAACGTACGCCACTCTTTTTTCTTTTTGACCAATCCCTCAATTTCCCTGGTTATCCACGGTTCTCGAATCCTACCTTTCCTATCCTTCTTTTTCACAGGCACATGCCTATCCTGCAGCCCTAACAACTGTTCCTTAAAAGACTCCCACATGCCAGATGTGGATTTATTCTCAAACAGCCTCTCCCAATCAACAGCTGCCAATTTCTGCCTAATCCCACTAAAGTTAGCCTTCCCCCAATCCAACACCTTATCCTTGGGACACCACTCATCCTTTTCCATTACTATCCTAAAGCTAACAGAATTGTGGTCACTATTTGCCACATGTTTCCCTACCGAAACTTTGAAGACCTGACCGGGCTCATTCCCCAGTACTAGGTCCAGTATAGCCCCCTCTCTAGTCGGGAAGAAAATGAACATTGTGGGTAATCACACATCAAATATTAAAAGGCTAGGGAGAAGTAACAGCAGGATTAAAGATTGAACTGCCAGTGCCACTGATACCAAGTAAGAAAAAAGCTCTGATTTTAAAAGAGGGTTTTTTTCGATCAGAGAAGGGTGAGATTCCAGACAATATTTGGCATATTTTAAAATATAGAACATAGAACATTACAGCGCAGAACAGGCCCTTCGGCCCACGATGTTGCACCGACCAGTTAAAAAAAAAACTGTGACCCTCCAACCTAAACCAATTTCTTTTCGTCCATGAACCTATCTACGGATCTCTTAAACGCCCCCAAACTAGGCGCATTTACTACTGATGCTGGCAGGGCATTCCAATCCCTCACCACCCTCTGGGTAAAGAACCTACCCCTGACATCGGTTCTATAACTACCCCCCCTCAATTTAAAGCCATGCCCCCTCGTGCTGGATTTCTCCATCAGAGGAAAAAGGCTATCACTATCCACCCTATCTAAACCTCTAATCATCTTATATGTTTCAATAAGATCCCCTCTTAGCCGCCGCCTTTCCAGCGAAAACAATCCCAAATCCCTCAGCCTCTCCTCATAGGATCTCCCCTCCATACCAGGCAACATCCTGGTAAACCTCCTCTGCACCCTCTCCAAAGCCTCCACATCCTTCCTGTAATGTGGGGACCAGAACTGCACACAGTACTCCAAGTGCGGCCGCACCAGAGTTGTGTACAGTTGCAACATAACGCTACGACTCCTAAATTCAATCCCCCTACCAATAAACGCCAAGACACCATATGCCTTCTTAACAACCTTATCTACTTGATTCCCAACTTTCAGGGATCTATGCACACATACACCTAGATCCCTCTGCTCCTCCACACTATTCAAAGTCCTCCCGTTAGCCCTATACTCAACACATCTGTTATTCCTACCAAAGTGAATTACCTCACACTTCTCCGCATTAAACTCCATCCGCCACCTCTCGGCCCAACTTTGCAACCTGTCTAAGTCTTCCTGCAAACTACGACACCCTTCCTCACTGTCTACCACACCACCGACTTTGGTGTCATCAGCAAATTTGCTAATCCACCCAACTATACCCTCATCCAGATCATTAATAAATATTACAAACAGCAGTGGCCCCAAAACAGATCCCTGAGGTACACCACTTGTAAAATATGGGTACTTTGCAGTATGACGGTGCCGTTCAATGAAAAATACCAAGCCAATGGTATCCAGGGTAAAAAGGGGAGTACTGGGAAGACCAAATAATATAAAAGTTAGTGAGCAGTCTTGAGTCGCTAGTGCCTGCAAGAGAGATGGCGAGTCAATTAGGATCTATGGGGCCTTTCACTGAAGAAAATGAATCTTGGAGTTCCTATGCAAAGCAGTTTCAGTGCTTTGTACATGCAAATAAAATTGAAAACTTGTTGCTTGTACCAGCTTTTCTCAGTTCAGTAGGAAGTAAAACCTTCAATTTGTTATGGAACTTGGTTCATCCAGCAAAGCCAGGAACCAAAACATAAGATGAGTTGACAAATATCCTAGAAGTGCATTACTGTCCAAAGCCACTGATCATCACAGAATGGTTCAGCTTCTACTAAAGGGATCATGTGGAAGGCAAAAGCATTTCTCAGTTTGAGGCAACTTTAAAAAGGCTGGCACAGCACTGAGAGTGTGGCAAGTCATTAGAAGATTCTTTCTGAGATCGTGTAGTTCGTGGTCTCTAAAATGAAGCTATCCAAAGAAGGTTGATTATTGAACATACTTGGACTTTAAAGAGAGCAGTGGAAATTGCAGGGTCTATGGAACTGGCTGTGAAAGAAACTTCACAATTTGGTGCAGGATCTTTCCAAGATCCAAGGGTTGGGAACATCCCAAAAGAAATATAAACAGCAACAAACATGTCATAGATGTGCCAAAATGAACCATTCCGTGAGTGAATGCTGGAGCAAGAATAGTCAATGTAAGAATTGTGGCAAAGTGGATCACATTGCAAAAGCTTTTTGGGCTAGACCAGCTTCCCCTCAGAAGAACATTCAGAAGAAGAATCTGGGTAAGTTCAAGAGGAACATGTTGCATTCTACAAAAAGAATTTACAACATGGAAGAAAAGAATTACGACTTTGAAGAAAAGAATGTTCAGAAATATGATGAAGAGCTCCAACTGAACTCTTATCCATATAGGGTGAAGCACATAGAATCTAGGTGATTCCGAAGTTAAATGGACAATCTATTAAGGTGGAGGCTGATACTGGTTGCTCATTCCTGAGACTATACACCGACAAAAGCTTAAGTATTTTGATTTAAAACCTGTTGATGTGATTTTAAGGACATATACAGAAGAGATTGTGCTGTTAAAAGGTTACATCATGGCCAACATAGAATTGACTGGACGAGCAGATTTGTCCCTCCATGTGGTCTGTGGTAATTTTCCAACTCTATTTGGAAGATCATGGTTGCAGAAGGTAAAGCTTAATTGGAGTGCTGGCAACAGATTGGTTGATGTCAAAACAGAATACAGCACTTTCTGGATAGATACAGGAGTGTATTCAAAGAGACACTTGGTTCAATGAAGGGAGTTCAAGTGAAACTCAAGATAAAGCCTAATAGCCAACTGAAACGTCTCAAGGCAAGAGTGCCATGTGCAATTTTTCCCAAAGTTGAAAAAGAATTAGCTGGTTACAATGAGTGACTGGGCTACTCTCATCATACCTATCATGAAATCAGGTGATTCAATTCATATTTGTGATGATTTTAAAACAACAATAAATCTGGTGTTTGTGCAGATCGATATCCGCTTCCTTTAATTGAAGATTGCCAGGTGGGCAGAAATTCATCAAGATTGAGCTTTCACAAGCATATTTACAGATGAATGTAGCCGCTGAATCATAAGCATTGCTTACCATTGTTACTCATAAAGATCTTTTTCGTTGTAAAGGATTGCCTTGGGATTAACATCTGCACCAGCCCTATTCCAAAAATCAATGGATCAGATTTTAAGTAGTCTCTCTGGTGTACAATATTATCTGGATATCCTAATTACAGGATCCAGTGAACAGGAGCACTTGAATAATTTAGAAACAACATTAGAACATTTTAAAGCACATGGTCTGCATATTAAGAAAGAAAAGTGATTTTTTTTCCTGATGTAAGTCCAGTATTTGGGTCACATTATTGAGCACCTGAAAAGATGGACGCTATTTTAAAAGCACCACTTCCGATGGATGTGACACAATTGAGGTCCTTTCTAGGATTATTAAATTATTATGGCAAATGCGTTCCTAAATTAGCTACATTATTGAAGCCTTTGCATAATTTACTATGTGCGAAACAGTCATGGGACTGGATAACAGAATGTGAGAAAGCATACAATGATGTCAGAGATGCTTTTGCAGAAATTTGAACTATTGGTTCATTTTAATCCAAAACTATCATTAGTGCTTGGTTGTGACACTTTACCTCATGGAGAAGGGCATTAGTTCCACATGCTTTCAGGGCAGCACGGTGGCACAGTGGTTAGCACTGCTGCCTCGCAGCGCAGGGATCCAGGTTCACTTCCGGCCTTGGGTCATGTCTGTGTGGAGTTTGCACATTCTCCCTGTGTCTGCGTGGGTTTCCTCCAGGTGCTCCGGTTTCCTCCCACAGTCCAAAGATGTGCGGGTTAGGTTGATTAGCCATGCTAAATTAACCCTAGTGTCAGGGGATTAGCAGAGTAAATATGTGGGGTTACGGGAATAGGCCCTGGTGGGATTGTGGTCGGTGAAGACACAATGGGCTGAATGGCCTCCTTCTGTACTATAGGGATTTTATGAATGGTCAATAGCTTTTCCTCGCGTAGTCTGACGAGTGCTGAATCTAGGTTTTGTCTAACTGGCGCCAGAGTTCTCTGGTCATTCACATTTGTCCTGCCCACGGTGCACTCCCTTGTGCATGTTTCCCACTGGAGTGGAGTGGCGTGACTTCAATAGGCATACCCATTGACAGAAGCAAGACCAGAAGATCCTGCCGCCATCGAATAGCATGCAATCTCCCGCTGCCGAGATAACACGGCAGGGACGCCAGAGAATCTTATCGAGGAGCTTTGGGCATTACTTCTACCCCATATGTTCTAGTCCTCTGGGTATAAGGCCTGCATTCCATTGGTCTTCCATCTTTTTGATTATCCATAATGTCTGTGACTGTCTTAAAAAATGTTGACTTGCCTTCCTATTTTTAATCTTCCCTCGTACCTTCACAGATTTTCTAATGAGTGGGAATCTGAGGACAGGCTGCAGTGCCACATTTTGTTGCTCCCCCTGAGCTAATGGTGCTTCAAGAGTTGTGCAGCATGGAAATCAGGGGCGAGGTTAATAATGTCTACAGCAGACACACATTCAGCTCTGTCTTTAAAGACAGAGAGGTTTAGGGTGGGTATTGTAGAACTTAGGCCAAGGCAGCTGAAGGCACAGCCAGCAATGTGGAGCCACATTAGCACATGTCAGCCACATTAGCATGTTAAACACAGCTAAGGTATTTATCTTGAATTCTCTGCTTTACTTTGAATTGAGTTCAATATTTGTGATCAGCATTACACTTTATGTTGTAACTACAAAACTGGAGAAGTGAAGAGTTGTTACTAGACAAAGCACTTAATTTCATTATTAAACAGAATGTCTTCAAAATGCAAGTTATGCTAACGATATTTTCCTGTAGTTACAGATATTTCCACATTGGCCATTGAAAGGGAAAAATGTAATCACACAGGTCCACACTGCATTCTTCAGTTACATCAACAAATATATGCAAATAAATATCTCTCCGTGAAAGTTTAAGAATAGTCTGCAAACTAAAGGTGGATGCAAAGCAAAATGCATGTGGATTTCAGTTTTGTTAATCAGCATTCTACTAATGCTCACATAAGACTGACCATCAATTTGCTCTCTTTGCATTCCAGTATTATTTCTGTATTTCCCATGCTGCCGATCAAAAAGTAAAAGTTTAAAGTTTATTTATTAGTCACAAATAAGGCTTACACTGCAACGAAGTTACTGTGAAATTCCCCTAGTCGCCACAGTCCGGCGCCTGTTCGGGTCAATGCACCTAACTCCTTTAAATTTAAAAAAATGAAGTGCTTTGTTGACTAGGGACACTGACAAATATTTCTTTACTGTAATAAAAAGCATTTCTCCTGATGTTTGCATCAATTCGAGCATGTTGACCAAATGTTACTGACACAAATCAGCATTGCAACTTTGTTTTCTGAACTTCTCCTGAACAGAATGTATAGACGCACGTCAAATATGGTTGGACTAAGCTACCCTCCTTTAGTCATCGATGTGTTAAAGGTATGTTTTGACTTTTGCTTTCCTTCTTTTATGATAATTTCATATCCTTTTCAAGCCATTACGAATCAAACTTTGTGAGTCTGTGTCTGCATTGAAGGGTATTTTTAACAACCAGAGTATTGATGTAGGCATTGAGGGAGACATTTTCAATTCACACCTTTATCACCTGACGGTGTTTTCTCATAAACAACTTTTGTTCTTTTTTCCCCTTGACACATAGAAGTCACTTTAAAGTCATGCCCATCTGAACTGATTACTTCAATATCTACAAAGAGTATTGAACCTTACTTATCATAGAAATCATAGAAACCCTACAGTGCAGAAGGAGGCCATTCGGCCCATCGAGTCTGCACCGACCACAATCCCACCCCACATATTTTACCCACTAATCCCTCTAACCTACGCATCCCAGGACACTAAGGGGCAATTTTTAACCTGGCCAATCAACCTAACCCGCACATCTTTGGACTATTGGTCTGAATCTATTGGATTATAGTTCTGAATCATGAATTAATGAAATAATACAAGTTAAGTCTAGGTTTTTGACACTGGGTTCTTGGTGTTGAACTTATCTGGGCTTTGAATGCTTGAATTTGTACTGATGGCTATTAGAAAAAACTTAATCGAGGTATTTTGTCACTTCCAATTTTCTTTGGTTAGAGCTTCAAATGTAGATTTGAATCGTATAAATATTGATATTGTGATAGTGTAAAATGGGTATTAATGAATCAACAACCCACTTGACATCTCTTTTATAATTTTTATTTATTTTAACTTGAAATTCATAATTTCTGGATTATTGCCAAAGCCATGTGCAACTTGGCTTTGAGACAGACAAATAGGGAAACTTAACATTTGGCTAAAGGACTGGTGGGGGACACTGTACCAGTACTAGAACACAAAGAAGTTGTGCTGATGTAATTGAACATGGAAAATACAGGAAAGGAACAAGTAAGAGAGAACATAAATGATAAGAGAATAAATAGAGTTAAAATGGGAGAATAAAAAGATTTTGAAAAAATAAAGAGGAGCAAGGGCAAACTGTTCACAAATGAGATACCATGATGACTAAAGACATAAGGAAAGAACTGAAGGTTTATAAACTGTCATGCAACAGAGAGCGTATGGCAAGTAAGGATATGAAAAGTTTAGAAAAGAGATCAAAAAGACAATTAGGAATACAAAGTGGAACCGTGAAATTAAGTTAGTAGGAAACATTGTAAAATATTCTGAAGTCATTTATTGTATTTTTACAAGATAGGCTTGAAGAACATGAAGGTGCAAACAAGCATGAGCTTTATTGGAAAGGTGTTTACTCCACAGGCTGTTAGGAATAGACTGCCCATTTGCCTATGCAAATAGTTGATGATGTCACCAATACGCTTCAAGTGACCTTGTTCCAACAAACATGAATACACAACAACTTACATAATAATATAGGGAAAGTTGGAATGAAATTCGAGCCACTAAGATTAAAATCACAGGCAGTAATAGAAATACTAAATGAAAGAAATATTAAATAATTATATTGGTTTATTAGTTTATCAGGGAAATGAATCAGGTGGATATAGAATCATAGAAACCATGCAGTGCAGAAAGAGGCCATTTGGCCCATCGAGTCTGCACCGACCACAATCCCACCCAGGCCCTACCCCCATATCCCTACATATTTTACCCGCTAATCCCTCTAACCTACGCATCTCAGGACACTAAGGGGCAATTTTAGCATGGCCAATCAACCTAACCTGCATATCTTTGGACATTAGAAAATAAGATTAGAAATTGTATAACCACATTTAAAACAAAAGGAGAAGAAATATTAATAATCCAATAGAAGGAGAATAAACCCCCTTGCTCAGATGGATTCCTTTCATGCATTTTAAAGAAATCTAGGGAAGAGAGAGCACGAACATCATTACATCTATTGAGTGAGATCATGTATGCCTGGAAACTAACAAACCATCTGAACATCAGTGATAGGAAAGATAATGGGATCCTGACAAAAGGGAGAAAAACAAAATGTGTAAATGCACGATGATAGGCAATCAGTTTCATGAAGTGTCTTCTTGTCCTTTGTTTTGCAGAATGTAGATAAATGCACCTTCAATGTTTTTGCACTGAATGAGGCCAGTGGAGAACATGCACTCAAATTCATTGTTTATGATCTTTTCACCAGATATGACCTCCTCAGTCGTTTCAAGGTTAGTGGTTGACTTCTTAGTCTGCTTGAATATGCAATCATTTACACACCTCGTAAGTCCACAGGTTTCCCATGTCAAATCCATCTCATCTACACATCTTAGATTATATACTCTCCCATTATTCAACAGTTTGCATATCAGGTTGGATTCCTGCACGACTGTGCATCTACTGTGGCCACCTTGCACTTCCCCCTTTCAGAAGGTCAGGCTATCTTTAATAGGTGTCAGATGCTCACTGTTCCAGCACTCAGTCCTGCTAATGGTTAATGCTGGTTGGATGCTAAGGTTATTTAAAACAGTAGGAAGCGAGAGGTTGTCACACAGTCAGCATTGTGGTTGACTGCAAGTTAATCATGCATTATAAATCCTGCGCCTATTTTCAGGGGCTATCAAATATTATCAACAATTTCCACAGATTTGTAATGTGATCTGTATTCGGAACAATTGCTCCCTTTTGTTTCTACATCAGGCACCTTTTAATTGTTTGTGTTAATTGCCTCTTTTTCTTAATCATCATTACTTATAAATTACTGCTCTAATATACTATTAATTCAAGCACATCAGGAGGGAAAATGCTTTGAAGAAACCAGCTACCTTACAATTAAGAATTTTGATTGTAGGATTGCTTTGGTGTAATGATATTGGTTGCGATTTATTGGCCGCAATGTACCTGGCGCATATCGTGCCAATCTGCGAAAATTGCGTGCGGACCTAAAAATGGGTGGCACGATCTTACCACCTTGTAAAAATCAGATTAGTCCCTTTTTACTGGTGTGAACCACTTCATGCCCCAAATGGGTGCAAAGTCTATTAGCATGAATTTGAATGCATTTCAGTATCAGTAGTGAGGTTGGCACAATATTGTTCACTCTCCTGGAATCTCCCCACCTCACTGGCGTGACGTCACACTGGCACAAATCACTACTGCTCTAGGGCGGCACGGTGGCACAGTGGTTAGCACTGCTGTCTCACAGCACCAGGGACCTGAGTTCAATTCCCGGCTACGGTCACTGTCTGTGCGGAATCTGCACTTTCCCCCCCCCCCGTGTTTGTGTGGATTTCCTCCGGATGCTCCAGCTTCCTCCACAATCTGAAAGACGTGCTGGTTAGATGCATTTGCCATGCTAAATTCTCCCTCGGTGTACCTGAACAGGCGCCGGAGTATGGCAAATAGGGGATTTTTACAGTAACTTCATTGCAGTGTAATGTAAGTCTATTGTGACACTAATAAACAATAAAAAATAAAATAAAAGTGTGATTCAAGTGCAGCAGTCATGAAGGCGGGCGAGGAGATGAGTACCATGTGGGTGGCACAGTTGCACAATGGTTAGCACAGCTGCCCTACAGCACCAGGGCCCCAGGTTCAATTTTGAACTGTCTGTGTGGAGTTTGCACGTTCCCCCCCTTGTCTACGTGGGTTTCCTCCCACAGTCCAAAAGCATGTGGGTTAGGCTGATTGGCCAAGCTAAATTTACCCTTAGTGTCAGTGGGGCTAGCATGGTAAATACGTGGGGTTACGGGGATAGGGCCTGGGTGGGATTGTGGTCGGTGCAGTCTCAATGGGCCAAATAGCCTCCTCCTCCACTGTAGGAATTCTATGATTCTACCTCTGATAACCAACCTCCAGGATACAAGTGGGGGCCTCAGCCACAGCCGTGGTGCAGAATGGGGTGGGGTGGGAGGGCCTGCATGGGTGCAGGTTTGGGGGGATTCCTGCTGGGTCAGGTCCTCAGGTCAGGAGTCAACATTGGCCAGTGGCTTGTGTTGCATGCATTCCCCCTGGATGCTGAGTGACCCCTGATGGGTTGTTTATGAGGTTGACCATCAACCCCACTGATATTGCCATGGTACACTGCCATCTGTGTGCTGGGCAGGCTCTGTGGCTGACTGTAGACATTCCATCCCAGGCCCAACTAACAGAAACAAGCCGTAGCTCTATCAGCTCTTGCTCCAATCAAAGGGGCACTCCAGGTGTTAACATAGCTCCTCACACTACATGGACTCTGCCTTCGATGGGAACCCATCTCGTGCTAGTCACGAGGATGCTTCTCCGCCGTCTGTCTGAATTGCAAGCCATTCCTGAAAGCCACTGCACCAGACATACAGGTGGGTGCATTCATGTCTTAAATGCAGGAGTTCCCAGTGGGGACCCCCCTCACAGATACCTGTATGCTCCTCATGCCCGATATGGCGATGATGCAGCAGCGGTTGGCAGCCAGGATGGTGTTTGGTTACAGCGTCCAGACTCATGGGGCATAGCTTGCTAGTTGGGAGTGAGGAGCCTGGAATGGATAACTTTACTGACTCTCTCAGTATCTCTCTCAGATCCCCTTCTCTCTCCACCCTCACCCGATAGGTACCATGGATTTCGCAATGCAGCCAATTGAGCTGACATGATATTTGCAACTGTGGAGGAGGTGAAGACAGAGGAGGGAGACGTACAGCCTGGCCAGGCCAGCCCAGGCCAGAGACCGCAGCAGGAAGATGGGGGTCATCGGCTGAGGACAGGAGGCGGGCGCCCATCGGCCCAAGGGGAGTGCTGGACACATCAGCGATGGGGACCCTGATGCTAAAGGACTTGCATGTTCTTTGAAGGGCTGTTGGATGCTGTGTGCTGCCGCAGACTGTGTCTTGGCAAGGAGACAGTGCCATTTCCTCATGGGAGGAGCACACCCACTCCCGGCGGCAGTGAAGGTCACGGCGGCCCTCAATTTCTACATCACTAGGTCCTTCCAGGTCGCCAGCAGAGACATCTGTGGCATCGCCCAGTCCGCCATACACAAACGCGTCCATGAGATGATGGATGCCCTGTACACCCAGACAGGTCACTGCATCAATTTTGACATGGGCCAGGCCCAACAGGAATCCCGGGCTGCAGGCTTCACCGCCATCACCGGGATGCCCAAGTGCAGGGGGTTATCGAAGCACGCATGTCACCCTGCAAGCCCATCAAGGGGTGCAGTATGTGAACAGAAAGGGATTCCATTCTCTTAACATGCAGGTGGCCTGTGAGCACCAGCTTAATATCATGCATGTGTGTGCACAGCAACCAGAGAGCATGCACGACTCTTTGAGGACCATCCCACGCTGCAGGGATGGCTGAGGTATTGGCTGATTATGCCAGTGCAGAGGCCAGAGACTGATGCAGAGACCCATTATAATGAGGTCCACGCTGATGAGGTACATCATTGAGCAGTGCATTGGACCGCTGAAGATGCGGTTCTGCTGCCTGGACCTCTCTGGTGAGGCCCTTCAGTACAGCCCCCTGAGGCTCTCCCCAATCACGGTCTGCTGTGCACTCCACAATCTGGAGCAGCAGCAGGAAAACATCCTGAAGGAGGAGGAGGAGTCGACCCAGGAAGATGTGGAGGACGAAGTCGAACAGGAGCTGGGGGATGGAGAATAGGTGATGGCAAGGGCCCGGTAGGGCAACGAGGGAGCCCCTCATCACCACAAGGTTCACTGAGTGGGAATGGAGGGATACAAAAGAATGGTCAAGTTTGGACCAGGGAGCGGCACGGGCTTGGAGGGCCGAAGGGCCAGTTCCTGTGCTGTATAGAACATAGAACAGTACAGCACAGAACAGGCCCTTCGGCCCACGATGTTGTGCCGAGCTTTATCTGAAACCAAGATCCCTATCATCCTGGTGTGCTCCATGTGCCTATCCAATAACCGCTTAAATGTTCCTGAAGTGTCTGACTCCACTATCACTGCAGGCAGTCCATTCCACACCCCAACCACTCTCTGCGTAAAGAACCTACCTCTGATATCCTTCCTATATCTCCCACCAAGAACCCTATAGTTATGCCCCCTTGTAATAGCTCCATTCACCCGAGGAAATAGTCTTTGAACGTTCACTCTATCTATCCCCTTCATCATTTTATAAACCTCTATTAAGTCTCCCCTCAGCCTCCTCCGCTCCAGAGAGAACAGCCCTAGCTCCCTCAACCTTTCCTCATAAGACCTACCCTCCAAACCAGGCAGCATCCTGGGAAATCTCCTCTGCACTCTTTCCAGCGCTTCCACATCCTTCTTATAGTGAGGTGACCAGAACTGCACACAATATTCCAAATGTGGTCTCACCAAGGTCCTGTACAGTTGCAGCATAACCCCACGGCTCTTAAACTCCAACCCCCTGTTAATAAAAGCTAACACACTATAGGCCTTCTTCACAGCTCTATCCACTTGAGTGGCAACCTTTAGAGATCTGTGGATATGGACCCCAAGATCTCTCTGTTCCTCCACAGTCTTCAGAACCCTACCTTTGACCCTGTAGTCCACATTTAAATTAGTCCTACCAAAATGAATCACCTCACATTTATCAGGGTTAAACTCCATTTGCCATTTTTCAGCCCAGCTTTGCATCCTATCTATGTCTCTTTGCAGCCTACAACAGCCCTCCACCTCATCCATTACTCCACCAAACTTGGTGTCATCAGCAAATTTACTGATCCACCCTTCAGCCCCCTCCTCTAAGTCATTAATAAAAATCACAAAGAGCAGAGGACCAAGCACTGATCCCTGTAGCACTCCTCTAGCAACCTGCCTCCAATCCGAAAATTTTCCATCCACCACCACCCTCTGTCTTCGATCAGACAGCCAGTTACCTATCCAATCGGCCAACTTTCCCTCTATCCCACACCTCCTCACTTTCATCATAAGCCGACCATGGGGGACCTTATCAAACGCCTTACTAAAATCCATGTATTTGACATCAACTGCCCTACCTTCATCAACACACTTAGTTACCTCCTCAAAAAATTCAATCAAATTTGTGAGGCACGACTTGCCCTTCACGAATCCGTGCTGACTATCCCGGATTAATCCGCATCTTTCTAAATGGTCTTAAATCCCATCCCTAAGGACCTTTTCCATCAATTTACCAACCACCGAAGTAAGACTAACCGGTCTATAATTACCAGGGTCATTTCTATTCCCTTTCTTAAACAGAGGAACAACATTCGCCATTCTCCAGTCCTCTGGCACCATCCCCGTGGACAGCGAGGACCCAAAGATCAAAGCCAAAGGCTCTGCAATCTCATCCCTTGCCTCCCAAAGAATCCTAGGATACATTTCATCAGGCCCAGGGGACTTATCGGCCTTCAGTTTATTCAAAACTGCCAGGACATCCTCCCTCCGAACATCTATCTCCTCCAGCCTATTAGCCTGTAACACCTTCTCTTCCTGAAAAACATGGCCCCTCTCCTTGGTGAACACTGAAGAAAAGTATTCATTCATCACCTTGCCTATCTCCACTGACTCCATACACAAGTTCCCAGTACTGTCCTTGACCGGCCCTAACCTCACCCTGGTCATTCTTTTATTCCTCACATAAGAGTAAAAAGCCTTGGGATTTTCCTTGATCCGACCCGCCAAGGACTTCGCATGTCCCCTCCTCGCTCTCCTAAGCCCCTTTTTCAGCTCATTCCTTGCTAACTTGTAACCCTCAATCGAGCCATCTGAACCTTGTTTCCTCATCCCTACATAAGCTTCCCTCTTCCTTTTCACAAGACATTCCACCTCTTTCGTGAACCATGGTTCCCTCACTTGGCCATTTCCTCCCTGCCTGACAGGGACATACCTATCAAGGACACCCAGTATTTGTTCCTTGAAAAAGTTCCACTTTTCATTAGTTCCTTTCCCTGACAGTTTCTGTTCCCAACTTATGCCCCCTAATTCTTGCCTAATCGCATCATAATTACCTCTCCCCCAATTGTAAACCTTGCCCTGCCGTACAGCCCTATCCCTCTCCATTGCAATAACAAAAGACACCGAATTGTGGTCACTATCTCCAAAGTGCTCTCCCACAACCAAATCTAACACTTGGCCCGGTTCATTTCCCAGTACCAAATCCAGTGTGGCCTCACCTCTTGTCGGCCTATCCACATATTGTGTCAGGAAACCCTCCTGCACACACTGCACAAAAACTGCCCCATCCGAACTATTTGACCTACAAAGGTTCCAATCAATATTTGGAAAGTTAAAGTCCCCCATGACAACTACCCTGTGACCCCCACACATATCCATAATCTGCTCAGCAATTTCTTCCTCCACATCTCTATTACTATTTGGGGGCCTATAGTAAACTCCTAACAATGTGACCGCTCCTTTCCTATTTCTAACCTCAGCCCATATTACCTCAGTGTGCAGATCCCCCTCAAAGTGCCTTTCCGCAGCTGTTAAACTATCCTTGATTAACAATGCCACTCCTCCACCTCTTTTACCTTACACTTACTGAAACATCTATACCCTGGAACGTCCAACAACCATTCCTGTCCTTGTTCTACCCACGTCTCCGTAATGGCCACAACATCGTAGTCCCAAGTACCAATCCACGCCCCAAGTTCATCTACCTTGTTCCGGATGCTCCTTGCATTGAAGTAGACACACTTCAACCCACCTTCCTGTCTCCTGGTACCCACCCTTGACCCTGATACCTTCCCCAATACCTCACCACCCTCACTGACTTCCGGACTACAACTCCTTTTCCCACTCCCCTGACAAATTAGTATTGTTCTTTGTTCTTTGAGTATAGGGTAAGGTGTACCCGCACCTGCCCCCCTCCCCCACCCCTGGAGCCTTCTACACCCCCCACCACATGTCCACACCTCCTGTCATGGGTCCCATTGACTTCGCATCAGAGTGACCAGGGTGTTGGGCATGGGTTGGCTGTGTTAGCGAGTTCCCTGTCCAGGCAGGAGGGTGATGATGACTCGTTCAGCAGCACGCTGTGATGCAGCCCTGGTGCCACATTAGTCTGACTCCTACCTGTACATTCCAGCCCAGATAGCATCTTGATGAATCTCCTCTGCACCTTCTCTACTGCAATCACACCCTTCCTATAGTGTGGTGACTAGAACGGCACACACAACTCTAGCTGAGGCCTAACAAGCATTTTATACAGCTCCATCATAACCACCCTGCTCTTATATTCTGTGCCTTGGCTAATAAAAGCAAGTATGCAATGTGCCTTCTTTACCACCTTATTTACTTTCAGGGACCTATGGACATACACTCTGATCCTCTGTACTTTCTATAGTCCTACTGTTCATTGTGTACTTCCTTGCCTTGTTAGAACTCCTAAGAAGTATCTCCTCACATTTTTCAGGGTTAAATTCCATTTGCCACTGATCTACCTATCTGATTTGCCCTTCTATATCATCCTTTAAAGCTTTCCTTGCTATTTATCATACCACCAATTTTTGTGTCACCTGCGAATGATCATACCTCCTACTTTCACATCTGGATCATTATTATACACAACAAGCAGCAAGGGATCCAGCACTGACTCCGGTGTACACCACTGGACACAGGCTTCCAGTGACAAAAATAACCTTGGACCATCATCATCTGCCTCCTGCTTCTTACAGCGGGCTAGGATACATCTCATTATGGATTTATCCCCTTGTAATCCCGCTAAATCCGCTAGCACCTCCTCCCTCCCAATGCTAGTTTGCTCAGTTATATCACAGACCCCTCCCTGATTTTATACCTACATCATCCTTCTACATCGTGAGGCAGCACAGTGGTTAGCACTGCTGCCTCATAGCGCCAGGGACCCAGGTTTGGGTCACTGTTTGTGTGGAGTTTGTATATTTTCCCCACGTCTGCGTGGGTTTCCTCCGGATGCTTCAGTTTCCTCCCACAGTCCAAAGATGTGCAGGTTAGATCGGTTGGCCATGCTAAATTCTCCTTCAGTGTACCCGAACGGAGTGTGGCGACTGGAGGATTTTCACAGTAACTGCATTGCAGTGTGAATGTAAGCCTACTTGTGACTAATAAATTAATTTTCTCCATAGTGAACACAGATGTATAAAACTCATTTATTACTTTACCTATGTCTTTTGGCTCCACACACACTTTGCCACTTTGATCTCCAATGGGCCCTACTATTTCCCTCGTTACCCTCTTGCCCTTAATATACTTATAATGCACCTTGGGATTTTTCTTTATTTTGCCTGCCTGTGTTTTTTTTTGTACACCTCTTCACCCTCCTAGTTTCTTTTTTAAGCACCACCCTGAACTTTCTATCTTCCTCCAGAGCCTCCTTTTTTCCCCTTATCCAACCCCTTGACATCCAGGGTTCTCTGGATTTATTGATCCCATCCTTTACCTTTACGGGAACATGCTGGCCCTGTATTACTCCAAATTTAGACCAGTCTCTTTGTCTGTCAAATTTGTATACAACAAATAAAGCCTCACCTGAAGAAGAATTTTGTTCAGAAATGTCAATGTTTGGTTACTTTTTTTAATGCTGAGGTTTTTTTCACCCAGCTGCAGGCAACACAGTCAGCATTGAGCAGAATATGTGGGAGACTCTCTATCCACAGCCTTGTGCCACTCTTGAATTTTCATAATTTAAAAAAATTCATTCATGAGATGTGGGCATTTCTGAAAAAGTCAGTATTTATTTTCCATTTCTAATTAACCATGAGAAAGTAGTGATGAGCTGACCATTGAAATAATTTGGATCCTTGCATTCTATATTTATACATTTTACCACTGATTACCAGACTGAACATCTCAGATGTAATTACAGTGTGAATCTTATTATTTCTATTGTCTTCTTCATTTCAGATCCCTGTGTCCTCTCTTGTGTCATTCATTGATGCCCTAGAAGTTGGATACACAAAGCATAAAAACCCCTATCACAATCTACTGCATGCAGCAGATGTTACACAGACTGTCCATTATTTTATCCTAAGAACTGGTATTGTGGTAAGTATTGGAGGGTATTCTTGTGTAATTATGTGTATTTAATGCACTAAAAGAAAATATATCAAAGGATTTCCTATTTTTTCATATAAGCAGCCCAGCAAAAAGGGTAATCTCAGAAAGCAAACCAAAAGGCCACTCAAAGCAAACCAAAAGGCCACTCTTCAGTCAATGTGCAATGCTGTCATGTCCCATTGGTGTCTAGTGCAAGTGATTGCACATAATACATTAGTTTAAAATTAGTTATCTGATAAGTGGCCCCTGCTTGTATATTTATTCCGTTGATACATTGGGTACATTCTTCAATCCTGAGCTGTCAGCAGGAGCTGTACTATAGAGGAATGCAGCACAGGCAATCAGATTTACAATCCTTCTGACTCATTCAAACTGATATGAGAGATTGGGCGGCACGGTAGCACAGTGGTTAGCACTGCTGCTTCACAGCTCCAGGGATCTGGGTTCGATTCCCGGGCTTGGGTCACTGTCTGTGTGGAGTTTGCACGTTCTCCTCGTGTCTGCGTGGGTTTCCTCCGGGTGCTCCGGTTTCCTCCCACAGTCCAAAGATGTGCGGGTTAGGTTGATTGGCCATGCTAAAATTGCCCTTAGTGTCCTGGGATGCGTAGGTTAGTGGGTAAATATATAGGGATGTGGGGGTGGGGCCTGGGTGGGATTGTGGTTGGTGCAGACTCGATGGGCCGAATGGCCTCTTTCTGTGCTGTAGGGTTTCTATGGTTTCTATGGTTTCTATTGGTAAATTGAACTCTTTAATGTTGATTCTTAACAGAGCCATTTCTTTTGTATTTTCTTTATTTATTACTAATAGAATTCAAATACCGTTTGTTCCTTGCAGTTTGTTCCTTGCAGGTCCAATGCATATAGGAATTATTCAGTAAATGGCAGAACCCTTAGGAATATTGACAGGCAGAGAGATCTAGGCGTACATGTCCACTGATCACTGAAAGTGGCAACACAGGTGGATAAGGTAGTCAAGACGGCATGCTTGCCTTCATCGGTTGGGGCATTGAGTATAAAGATTCACAGGTCATGCTGTACAGAACCTTAATTAGGCCTCATTTAGAATATTTTGTACAACTCTAGTCGCTGCACTACCCGAAGGATGTGGATGCTTTGGAGAGGGTACAGAAGAGATTTACCAGGATGTTGCCTGGTCTGGAGGGTATTAGCTATGAGGAGAGGTTGGATAAACTCGTTTTGTTCTCACTGGAACGACAGAGGTTGAGGGGCGACCTGATAGAGGTTGACAAGATTATGAGTGGCATGAACAGAGTGGATCGTCAGATGCTCTTCCCTAGGGTAGAAAAGTCAAGTACTAGGAGACGTAGGTTTAAGGTGTGTGGGGAAAAGTTTAGAGGAGATATGTGAGGCAAGTGTTTTCCATGGGGTAGAGAATGTCTGGAACGCACAGCCCAGGGAGGTCGTGGGAGCAGGTACAATAGTGGCATTTAAGGGGCAACTAGGTGAATACATGAATAGAATGGGAATAGAAGGATATGGATTCTAAGTGCATACGGTTTTAGTTTAGGCAGGCAGCATAATTGCCGCAGGATTGGAGGGCCGAAGGGCCTGTTCCTGTGCTCTACTGTTCCTTGTTCTTTGTTTGTTAGATGCGTCGGTAAAACCATTCTGAAGTTACATGTGTCCACGCCTCTCAGTATTTGATGTTATGTGTGGTGCAATGGCCATATTTTCTCTATTTGACTGATTTTTGCAAGAAAGTAGACATGTATTAACAGCAGTGTACTCTGGCTTATCGGTTAGTGAAACTTGCTCAAAAGTAGAAAATTAGTTAAAAGGAAAATAAAAAGCATATTTTGTTGTTTAGGGGCTCATTGAAGGCTAAACATGAAAAACCTATTAGGACAGCTTGGGAAGAAGGGTATATAAAACAGCATTGAGTACAATACTTCAAACTACATCTGGAGATAAGGGACAGAGTCTTCCCAAAAAATTCTAAAGGTGTGATTTTACAACCTCATCCGCCCATTGTTCGGTGGGGCAAGGTGGTAAGATTGCGTGCAAAGCGAAGTTTCACAAATGTGCCCAGATTCATGCTGGTTCCCATCTTATGACCACTTTTTATGACCATGACATTTATCTTCCTGATGATGATGGTCAAACCAAACACTTCTCAGCATGAGACTGTGCATGAGACGCTTTATGGAACCTTAGTGAGGCCGCACTTGGAATATAGTGTTCAATTCTGGTCGCCACACTACCAGAAGGATGTGGAGTCTTTGGAGAGGGTACAGAAAAGATTTACCAGGATGTTGCCTGGTATGGAGGGCATTAGCTATGAGGAGAGGTTGGAGAAACTTAGTTTGTTCTCTCTGGAGCGACGGAGATTGAGGGGAGACCTGATAGAAGTCTACAAGATTGAGAGGCATGGACAAAGTGGATAGTCAGAAGCTTTTTCCCAGGGTGGAAGAGTCAATTATTAGGGGGCACAGGTTTAAGGTGCAAGGGGCAAGTTTTAAAAGAGATTGACGAGGCAGATTTTTTACACAGAGAGTGTTGGGTGCCTGGAACTCGTTGCCAGGGGAGGTAGTGGAAGCGGATACGGTAGTGACTTTTAAGGGGCGTCTTGACAAGTACATGAATGAGATGGGAATAGAGGGATATGGTCCCCGGAAGCGTAGGGGGTTTTAGTTAAGTCGGGCAGCATGGTCGGTGCAGGCTTGGAGGGCCGAAGGGCCTGTTCCTGTGCTGTAATTTTCTTTGCTCTTTATTTGCCTCTGAAAGTGTTCTTTGGTAGGAAATGCTATTGCAAAGTTGAGCAGCTGTGCTGAAGACTTGATGCATTTTTGTCTTAGATCTTAGGGGAGGCAAGGCTGAAAGGGTTTCCATCTGTAGATGTTCTGACAGCAGCAAAGATAAAAATATGCCAAAGAGTGTCAGTACCAGAATACAACCCTGTTTGATCCCACTGCAGGTCTCATCAAAGCTAACCTTGCCTCTCATGTTGTCATGGGAAGAGGGGATCACATTGAGCAGCTTTGGCAGACAGCTAATTTTCTCCCGTAGCTTAAATAGAGCTCCTCTGCTCATGTGGTCAAATGCCTTGGTGAGATTGATGAAGGCAATATATAGTGGTCTCCTTTATTGAGGGCAGAACTTACAGCTGACAGACTGAAGATAATATTCATTGTAGATCTTCCAATTCTGAAGCTAGACTGTGATTTGGGATTGATTGTTTCAGCCAAGATCTTAAGCCTTACAAGGGCAACACAGGCAGATATGTTTGCAGTAAGAAGTCTCACAACACCAGGTTAAAGTCCAACAGGTTTATTTGGCACTAGCTTTTGGAGTCTCAGGCTCCTTCATCAGGTGAGTGAGGAGTTGTGTTCACAAACAGGTTATATATAGACACAAACTCAATTTACAAGAGAATGGTTGGAATGCAAGTCTTTACAGGTAATCAAGTCTTAAAGGTACAGACAATGTGAGTGGAGAGAGGGTTAAGCACAGGTTAAAGAGATGTGTATTGTCTCCAGTGAGATTTTGCAAGCCCAGGCAAGTCGTGAGGGTTACAGATAGTGTGACATGAACCCAAGATCCCGGTTGAGGCCGTCCTCATGTGTGCGGAACTTGGCTATCAGTTTCTGCTCAGCGATTCTGCGTTGTGGTGTGTCGTGATGGCCGCCTTGGAGAACGCTTACCCGAAGATCAGAGGCTGAATGCCCGATATGTTTACCACAGGGTTCAGCAGGGATATGCATTGAATGTTGTTGCAATCACTGTAGCTGTCTGTTATAACCATCTACACTGCTATTAAATCTCTTCTCAATTCCCTATGCTCCAAGGAGAATTCCAACTTCTTCAACTAACCTCATAGCTAAAATCCTTCTCCCCCGAAACCATTCAGATAAAGCTCCTCTGCACTCTCTCAAGGAACCGTATGCACATCCTTCCTGAAGTATGGTAACCACAACTGGATGTAGTACTCTAATTGTGGCCTAATTAGAGCTTTATAAAGATTCAACATAACTTTCCCGCCTTTGTACTCAATAACTTTATTTATGAAACTCACAATCCCAAATGTTTTGCTAATTACTCTCTCAATTTGTCCTCACCTTCAAAGATCGATGGAGATTAACTTCCAGGCCCTCTCTTCCTGCACTCCTTAGAACTGTACCTTTAAGTCTATATTGCCTCTCCCTATTCCTGAGACCAAAATCCATCCCCTCACACTGTGCTGTATTCAGTTCAATCTGCACTTGCCTACCCATTCTGCTATCCTATTACAGGTGGTTCAAATCAGCTTCATTATATACCACTCCTCATTGGTATTATTGGCAAATTTTGAAAGTTTACTCTGGCAGACGTTTTGATGTGTGTAAATGATCTGGAATGCAGTGACCCTTGAAGTCTACCATCTACATTGTCTACTATCCTCTAGTCTGTAAAATTGACCAAGACAAACTGTTTTCTGTCCTTAAGCCATTTTGTGATTGAAGATGTCACTGATTGTCCTATTCCACGAACCCACACTTTGGTTAAACAGCCTTTTATCAAAGCCTTCTGTTACTAACCCTGTTGATGTTCAATGTGAGGGCATCCCAAATCCCAGCAGGGAAACTTGGAAAGAAAAAGAACAGGAACAGGCCCTTCGGCCCACCGAGTTTGTGCTGACACAGTCAGTTCTTAATAGTTTATTAAGTTGGAAGAAATGTGAGAAAACAGATGAAACTCGTTAAGGAAATGGTTCTGTCTTGTGTAAATTCTTCGAACAACAAAACATTTATTAAACTTTAAGAACACACAACAAGAAAGGCAATAGTAAAGAACAGAATTTACAATTAACTATAATAATGGTTACCCAGACAGTGTACTTCAAATACCACACCACCCCCCCCCCCCCATCTAAATCCTTGTGTGTACTTTCCTAAACTCAGTACAATTTCCCTAAAACATCATCCCATAGGTTTTAACACTATCAGCCAAATCCAGCAAATAATTATCACATAAGACCTGCAGTTTTCTTTTGGGAACACTTCAAGTTTAGCGTAGAAGTCCTGGGGTTTCACAAGACAGCTTCTTCTACTTTCAGCATAACAGCTTGACCCTCTCTGAGAGAAAAATAAACTATGTTTGTAAACTGTGTGTGGCTATGATCCAAGCCACTAGATTGCTAGACTCCACTTAGAGATAATTATAATGAATAATCCACTTAACATAGGGAGGGTGATTCTCCAGGCCACCTAGCACTAATCGCAATTCGCGATGGCCTACAGAACAGGATGAGGGCAGAATTGGCTAATGTAGACTGGGAGCAGACTAGTTGGTAGGACAGCTGGGCAACAGTGGCGGATTTTTAAGGAGATTTTTCTCAGTACTCAGCAAAAATATATTCCTGTGATAAAAAAGGAATGTAAGAAAAGGGATAACCAGCCGTGGATAACTAAGGAAATAAAGGAGAGTATTAAATTAAAAACGGATGCATACAGAGTGGCCAAAACTAGTGGGGAATTAGAAGATTGGAAAAGCTTTAAAAAACAACAAAGAACTACTAAGAAAGCGATAAAGGAAAGATAGATTATGAAACTAAACTAGCACAAAATATAAAAACTGATAGTAAAAGTTTTTACAAATATATAAAAAGGAAAAGAGTAGCTAAAGTAAATGTTGGACCCTTAAAAGACGAGAAGGGGGATTTAATAATGGGAAACGAGGAAATGGCCACGGCCTCAAACAAGTTTTTTGTGTCGGTCTTCACGGTAGAGGACACAAATAGCTTACCGAAAATTGATGGTCGTGGGACTGTAGGGGGTGAGGTCCTTAAAACAATTACTATTACTAAAGAGGTAGTGCCTGGTAGGCTAATGGACTAAAGGTAGACAAGTCCCCGGGCCTGGATGGAATGCATCCCAGGGTACTGAAAGAAATGGCAGAAGTAATAGCGGATGCGTTCGTTGTAATTTATCAAAATTCGCTGGACTCTGGGGAAGTGCCGGCTGATTGGAAAACAGCTAATGTGACGTCACTGTTTAAAAAAGGAGGTAGACAAAAGGCGGGTAACTACAGGCCGGTTAGCTTAATGTCTGTAGTTGGGAAATTGCTGGAATCCATCATTAAAGAAGAAATAACAGGACACTTGGAAAAAAATGGTTCGATCAAGCAGACGCAACATGGATTCATGAAGGGAAAGTTGTGTTTGACAAATTTATTGGATTTTTATGAAGATGTAACGAGTGCGGTTGACAGAGGGGAACCGGTGGATGTGGTGTTTTTGGATTTCCAGAAGGCGTTCGATGAGGTGCCTCACAAAAGGTTGCTGCAGAAGATTAGGGTACACGGAGTTGGGGGTAAAGTGCTAGCGTGGATTGAGGATTGGCTATCTAACAGGAAGCAGAGAGTTGGAATAAATGGGTGCTTTTCTGGTTGGCAGTTGGTGACTAGTGGCGTGCCGCAGGGATCGGTGCTGGGGTTTCAACTGTTTACCATATACATAGACGATTTGGAGGAGGGGACCGAGTGTAGGGTAACAAAGTTTGCGGATGATACAAAGATGAGTGGGAAAGCGAATTGCGTGGAGGATGCGGAAAGTCTGCAGAGAGATTTGGATAGGCTAAGTGAGTGGCCGAGGATCTGGCAGATGGAGTATAACGTTGACAAGTGTGAGGTTATCCACTTTGGAAGGAATAATAGTAAAATGGACTATTATTTAAATAGTGAAAAATTACAACATGCTACTGTGCAGAGGGACCAACTCGGCGTACCCCCCCCCCCCCAACATGCTACTGTGCAGAGGGACCAACTCGGCATCCCTCAGAACACCCCACCTCCAATCCTCTGAAAGTTTGGAGGATTATGGCAAATCCTCCCACTTCTTTTAACAACCTGGGATTCAAAGCATCTGGATGTATCGCTCTTAAAGCATTGCCGGCATTTCTAGTACTTTATTCCTATCAATTTTCATCCTATCTGTTTTTTTCTTTAGCAAAAATTCATACAAAGTCCCCTCTAAATATTCTAACCTTGCCTTATGCTTCTATGCAGATATCACCACCTTTGTCCCTGACCAGATTCCCTTACTTTTCCTATCCACGCAATTTACAATGGTTTTAGAGTTTTCAATTCACCTTCACAAGGCCATTTTATTCTCAAATTCTATCTTTGCCAGTCTTATTTTCCTCTTCTCATCTCCTCTCACCTATTATGTTGGATCGATTTCTTACTTGAATTATTTGTCTGATGGGCATCATTCTTTTTGGTTTCATTGTATTCTCTATCTTTCATGGTAACAAAGGAATTCAGGCTTAATTCCTTTACCGTATATCCTTCTGAAATGTAAATACTCTGTACCTGAACAATCTCCTCCTCAAAGATTACCCACTGTTCCATTGCGGTTTTTTCTGTCAGCCTTTGGTTCAATTTTCCCCTAGTTATTTAACTTCTCATTGCATTGATATGAGCCTGGTCCAGTTTTAATGATTGGTTCTTGCTTTTCTGTGTTACTAGTCTAAATCTTATGATACATTGATTACTCTTACCCAAGTGTTCCCCCACAGACACTCAGTCCACTTGGCCCATCTCATTATCCAAGATCAGTTCCAACAAAGCCTCTTTTCTGGTTAGACTAAGAACATAATTGGTCAAGGAAATTATCCTGAATACATTTCATATATTTTTGCCCCTCCTTACTCTTTACTCCAATACTATCCCAATTGATATTTGGGTAATTAAAGCCCCTCAATATTACCACACTATAGTTTTTGCACATATCTGTTATATCCCTGCAGACTTGTCTCTCTATCTCTCTCTGAATCTCCAGAGGCCTATAGTATATCCTCAATAATGTGATCATTATGCTTTATGCTTTTCATTTCTAACCAAGTGGATTCTTGGCTTGTACTTTCAAAGGATGGAACATTGATTAGCGCTGCTGTCACACAGTGTCAAGGACCCAGGTTCGATTCCGGCCTTGGGTGACTGTCAGTGTGGAGTTTGCACATTCTCTGCGTGGGTTTCTTCTGCGTGCTCCGGTTTCCTACCGCACTCCAAAGATGTGTAGGTTAGGTGGATTAGCACATGTATGATTATGGGGTAGGGTGGAGGGCTAGGGTGGGATGCTCAGGGCCAGTGCAGAGAGCCGGTGCCGACTCGATGGGTCAAATGACCTTTACTGCACTGTAGGGATTCTTAGGGATTTATTCCAAAACTACAATATCTTCTCTAAACAATATAGCCACCCCACCTCCCTTTGCTATCTTTTTTCTGAACAGTGTGTGTCCTTGAATATAAGCACCTATCTTCACTGTTTCAGCCACATTTTCATGATTGCCAATAAATCGTACTCCTCTACTTGTACTTGTAGCTCAACAACTTTTTTCATAACACTTGGTGTGTTTGCACACATGCATTCTAAATTTCTTTGTACTCCTGCTCATCCTCCTTAGTGTGCTCCTACCCAATAAAGTACCTCTACTTTGTCAAGTACTGTCCAACGCTCTTACTTCATGCGTCTTATTCTGCTTTTCTACTTCTATATGCTGCTACCCATTCCCCTGCCAATTTCATTTACTCCCTTAACAACAGCAGTGAACCTCCCCAAGAGGACATTGGTCCCAGTTTTGTTTTCAGGTGCAACCTGTCTCTTTTTAATAGGTGCCTTTTGTCCCAGAACTAATTTCCAATGTCCCAAGAATCTTAACTCCTCCCTCCATCACAGTGCCTCAAGCCACGCAATGATTCCCTTTATCTTCCTATTTTTACTCTCATTAGGGTGTGGCATTGGGAGTAATGGGGAGATTACTACCTTGGAGATCCTACCTTTTGAATTCCTGCCCAGCTCCTGAAAATCTGAGCATTTGTCCTCAATACCTGCCTTCTCTATGGTTTTGAGATTTAAGTGCATCACAACACTTGGCTCAGTCCTGACCGCCGTAAAATATTCTGCATCTGCTCCATGATGTCCTTTACCCCAGCAGTAGAGAGACAATTCAGCACTGAAGAAACAGCATTTGCCATTCACACCACTGGCAGCTGATTGACAAATGTTTAGCGGTCCTTGAATGGATCCTTGCTCTTGGTACAGGGCAAAATTTAATCTATTTTCCCCACCTCTTCCAGGATGGTGGTGTGGGGGGCACATAGAAAGTTCATAGAAGGGATTGCCCGGATGTCAGTTGAGGCCCCTACGTGGCTAATTAATATCCACTTTGGAGGAGGCCGCTCAGGATAAGCTGTCAACCCCCATGAACCACCGCATTTTGCCTGAGCTTGCCTGGCTAGTCCTAGTGAGCACAACACATTGACGTGCTCTAGAGCCTGCTCCATGATTGTTAAGAGTCCCAGCAGTGCCTGTCACTCCCAGTGGCACAGCTGGGACTTGAGCGACCAGTTTTTGATTGGCCAGCAGAACCTGAGGACAGGCTCATCACCTTTCAAGGCATGGCAGATCTAATGGCAGGCAGTTATCTACCTGACTGGCATTTAATCTTGTTGGGCTTCTGAAAATGGCCAAGGTGGTATTGTCACAAGCTTTTTTGCTTGTCCACTACTATGGTCATTAAATTCAGTTCCTGGTGTCTGATCCATCATAGCACTCTCTATATGGAATTTATAACATTTACAACCAGATCAAGCACTAGTGAGGCTCTTCAACCAATTAGAATAGAATGTCATTATTAATGGTTCTACTATCTTTACCTGCTCCCCTACGCTCCTAACTCTGGCAGGGTAAGCCAATTCTCTCAAACTTATTGCTAACTTAGTGTCTCCACTAAGAGAGATTTCTAAGCATTAAAAGAACATAATCTTAGACTGGGTTCTTAAATACAAAGGGTTGCTGTTGAAATAGAGAAAAAATAGATCACAGACTGTTAAGTTTAAAAAGCTTACACGTACCATATAATAAGCATGAATGTTACTCTACTTGGCTAAATAATAACATTCCTTATAGTAACATTAAAGGGGCATTGACCGCATGAAAAAATCCTTGGCAAAAATTATGATTTGATTTAAATTCACCATAAAGTGCCATTAATCACATAAAAACAAATTGTTGCCTTAATTGCATGCAGAAATAGTAATTGAGATGATACATCAATGCATAGTGGATTTTGGAAGAAGAGTACATTTTATAGGGCAGCAGGTACAGAGAGACTTCAAATTCACTTGCTTGTTTATACATACAAAGTTCAAATCTTTGAAGGTAGCAGGACAAGTTAATTATGCGATTTAAAAAGCAGATAAGAGCATTGGTTTTATGAATTGAAGTCCAAAAGCAAGGAGGTATTGCTGAACCCTTATAAATGATCACTTCGGCCTCAAGAGACGTGTTCATTTCCACACTTTAAGTGAGGATTTCATGGCCTTGAAGAAGGTACAGAGATGAATTATTAGAAACAGAGCAAGGATGTTATGTTAAGACTGGGAAAGCTGGGTTTTTTTTCTCATTGGAGTAGAGAAGTTTAAACGGAGGTTTAAGGGAGGAGTTCACCTCTTGATTTTCAAGCATCTTTGGGAAGATCTTTAAGTCTCCTACAGTGAAGGCAAGCACAAAGTACCCGTTCAACGGTTGCACTATTTCCTTATTTTCATAATTAATTCTCCAGACTCTCTCCAGAGGACCAACACTAGGATTAGTTACTCTTCTATTTAAATACTTGCAGTATTTTTTTGTCTTTACCATTTTTGCAATGTCCGCTTATGCATTCTTAAGTTTGTACACTTTGTCCCTTCCAGCTACAGTCTGGTTCTCATTACCAAAGTGCTATCCTACTCTATTATCTTGTTATTTCCCTTTAATTCACCAGATTTCCCCTGACATGATATCTACTCAGTAAGATGTCTTACAACACAAGGTTAAAGTCCAACAGGTTTATTTGGTATCACGCACTTTCGGAGCATTGCTCCTTCATAGAATCTCGACAGTGCCAAAGGAAGCCATCCCATAACCCCACATATTAACCCCGCAAATCCCCCTAACATATATATCTTGGGACACCAAGAGGCATTTTAGCATGGCCAATCAACCTAACCTGCACATCTTTGGACTGTGGGAGGAAACCCACGCAAAAATGGGGAGAATGTGCAAACACCACACAGACAGTCACCCGAGGCTGGAATTGAACCCAGGTCCCTAGCGCTGTGAGGCAGCAGTGCCAGCCACCGTGCCGAGCGTTTAATAGATTCAAGGTTGGTGCAGCTTGTAGGAATAAGAATTGCAGTTGCAAGATAGATGTGCATGCTAACTAAAACACAATGTTGTACAGGAAGCTATATACATAAGTAGGAATGTTGTGGTAGCAGAGATCAGTGTAGTCAGGGGGAGAGTGGGGGGATTGATAGACACTGTTCTCTGCAGACGAGAGCAAGGGTCCAAAAGGCTCTGTTGCTTGTCTGGTATCAGGGTTTGAGACAGCTGCTTGGGAGTGGAACTTGCAATGGGAGGGGGAGGATCCAGATGATAAAATGCCCCTTAGTTTCCCAAAATATGTATGTTAAGGGGATTTGCGGGGTTAATACGTGGGGTTATGGGATGGCTTCCTTTAGCACTGATTCTATGAATACCCAGTAAGTAAACGATTGCAAGTACTGAGGCACCTCCACTTCAACTTTTTCGATTTTCTCACTGTCTCACTTGCAGTTACACCCTCCCATCCCTGACCACTGACAAAATCAGATGACTATATCTGAGGAAGTGCAACTGCCTTCTGGAACAAAGTGTTCAGATAATGATGCATTAATGATCTCTGGTGCATCGCAGTGTCCAAGGCTCAATCTCCAGCTCAATAACCCTGAGCCAAAGTTCCTTGGGCTGCAGACACTACCGCCTGATGGGGTTGCCTTGAATCATACTGTCACCAGTCACATAGTGTATTTGCAACACATCATCTGTCCTGGCAACCTTATTATTTGTAAATTCATTATTTTTCTTAACTAATTTAGAAATGAGAACCCATACTCCTACTAATAAGCTTCACTACTCCTTGTAAACCTTGGTGCTACTAATACACCTTTCAATTACCAATAATTTACCCAAGTTTCAGAAGAGAAATGAGAAAGTAAGATTCACCTCCAATCACTACCTGTTTCCCTGTGATAGAACATAGAAAAGCTACAGCACAAACACGCCCTTCGGCCCACAAGTTGCGCCGAACATGTCCCTACCTACTAGGCTTACCTATAACCAGAGAGATTTGAATAGGCTGAGTGAGTGGGCGAGGATCTGGCAGATGGAGTATAACGTTGGCAAATGCGAGGTTATTCACTTTGGAAGAAATAATAGCAAATTGGATTATTATTTAAATGGGAAAAAATTACAACATGCTACTGTGCAAAGGGACCTGGGGGTCCTTGTGCATGAGTCTCGAAAACTCAGTCTGCAAGTACAACAGGTGATCAAGAAGGCAAATGGGATGTTGGCATTTATCGCGAGGGGGATAGAGTATAAAAGCAGAGAAGTCTTGCTGCATCTGTACAAGACATTGGTGAGGCCGCAGCTGGAATACTGTGTGCAGTTTTGGTCCCCTTACTTGCGAAAGGATATATTGGCCTTGGAGGGAGTGCAGAGAAGGTTCACCAGGTTGATACCGGAGATGAGGGGTGTAGATTATGAGGAGAGATTGAGCAGATTAGGTTTGTACTCGTTGGAGTTTAGAAGGCTGAGGGGTGATCTTATAGAGGCATATAAGATAATGAAGGGGCTGGATAGGGTAAAAGTGGAGAGATTCTTTCCACTTAGAAAGGAAGCTAGAACTAGAGGGCACAGCCTCAAAATAAAGGGGGGTCAGTTTAGGACAGAGTTGAGGAGGAACTTCTTCTCTCAGAGGGTGGTGAATCTCTGGAATTCTCTGCCCACTGAAGTGGTGGAGGCTACCTCGTTGAATATGTTTAAGTCACAGATAGATGGATTTCTGATCGGTAGGGGAATTAAGGGTTATGGGGAGCAGGCAGGTAAGTGGAACTGATTCGCTTCAGATCAGCCATGATCTCATTGAATGGCGGGGCAGGCTCGAGGGGCTAGATGGCCTACTCCTGCTCCTATTTCTTATGTTCTTATAACCCTCTATCTTACCAACTTCCATGAACTTATCCAAAAGTCTCTTAAAAGACCCTATCGAATCCGCCTCCACCGCCACTACCGGCAGCCGACTTACCCCTAACATCTCCTCTGTACCTACTCCCCAGCACCCTAAACCTGTGACCTCTTGTGGCAACCATTTCAGCCCTGGGTAAAAGCCTCTGCGAATCCACTCTATCAATACCCCTCAACATCTTATACACCTCTATCAGGTCACCTCTCATCCTTCGCTTCTCCAAGGAGAAAAGACCTAGCTCTCTCAACCTATCCTCATGAGGCATGCCACCTAATCCAGGCAACATCCTTGTAAATCTCCTCTGCACCCTTTCTATGGCTTCCACATCCTTTCTGTAATGAGGCGACCAGAACTGAGCACAGTACTCCAGGTGGGGTCTGACCAGGGTCCTATACAGCTGCAGCGTTATCTCCCGATTTCAAAACTCAATTCCTCTATTGATGAAGGTCAGTATTCCATACGCCTTCTTAACCACAGCCTCTACCTGCGACGCTGCTTTGAGCGTCCTATGAACCCGAACCCCAAGATCCTTCTGATCTTCCACACTGCCAAGTGTCTTACCCTTAATATTATATTCTTTCAACCTATTCGACCTGCCAAAATGAACCATCACACACTTATCTGGGTTGAAGTCCATCTGCCACTTCTCCGCCCAGTCTTGCATCTTATCTATGTCTCATTGCAACTGCTGACATCCCTCTACACTATCCATAACACCACCAACCTTTGTGTCATCAGCAAACTTGCCAACCCATCCTTCCACTTCCTCATCCAGGTCATTTATAAAAATCACAAAGAGCAAGGGTCCCAGAACAGATCCCTGGGGCACTCCACTGGTGACCGACCTCCATGCTGAAAAAGACCCATCTACAACCACTCTTTGCCTTCTGTGGGCAAGCCCGTTCTGAATCCACAAGGCAATGTCTCTTTTTGTCCCATGCCCCTTCACTTTCTCAATAAGCCTTGCATGGGGCACCTTATCAAACGCCTTGCTGAAATCCATATGAACTACATCTACCGCTCTTCCCTCGTCTATTGTTTAGTTACATCTTCAAAAAATTCAATTAGGCTCGTAAGGCATGATCTGCCTTGGACAAAGCCATGCTGGCTATTTCTGATCATACTATTCCTCTCCAGATGTTCATAAATCCTGCCTCTCAGGGTCTTCTCCATCAACTTACCAACCACTGAGGTTAGACTCACTGGTCTATAATTTCCCGGGCTATCTCTTCTCCCTTTCTTGAATAACAGAACCACATCCGCAATCCTCCGGAATCTCTCCCGTCTCCATTGACGACGCAAAGATCATCGCCAGAGGCTCAGCAATCTCTTCCCTTGCCTCCCACAGTAACCTGGGGTACATCCCATCTGGTCCCGGCGATTTATCTAATTTGACGCTTTTCAAAAGCTCCAACACATCCTCTTTCCTAATGTCCACATGCTCCAATCTTCTCCGTCCACTGCAAGTCTGCACTGCAACTACCAAGATCCTTTTCCACTGTGAATACTGAAGTAAAGTATTCATTGAGTACCTCTGCTCTTTCTACCGGTTCTATACAGACTTTCCCACCGTCACATTTGATAGGTCCTACTCCTTCACATCTTATCTTCTTGCTCTTAACATACTTGTAGAATGCCTTGGGGTTTTCCTTTATCCTGCCTGCCAAGGCCTTCTCATGACCCCTTCTTGCTCTTCTAATTTCCCTCTTAAGTTCCTTCCTACTAGTCGTGTACTCTTCTAGATTTCTAACATTACCTAGCTCCCTGAACCTTTTGTAGGCTTTTCTTTTCTTCTTGACTAAATTCGTTACAGCTTTCGTGCACCATGGTTCCTGTAGCCTACCATAACTCCCCTGTCTCATTGGAACGTTGCTGTGCAGAGCTCCAGACAAATTTTCCTTGAAAATTTGCCACATTTCTTCTGTACATTTCCCTGAGAAAACCTCCTTCCAATTTATGCCTCTAATTTCCTGCCTAATAGCCTCATAATTGCCCTTATTCCAAATAAACACTTTCCGAGCTTGACTGATCCTATCTCTCTCCAATGCTAATGTAAAGGAGATAGAGTTATGATCACTATCCCCAAAATGCTCTCCCACTGAGAGATCTGACACCTGCCCAGGTTCATTCCCTAATACCAAATCAAGTACAGCCTCTCCTCTTGTAGGCTTATCCACATACTGTGTCAGGAAGCCCTCCTGAACACACCTAACAAACTCCTCCCCATCTAAACCCCTTATTTTATCCCATAGAGATATTCCAATCGATATTTGGGAAATTAAAATCTCCCATCACAACCACTCTGTTATTATCACATCTCTCCAGGATCTGCTTCCCAATCTGCTCCTCCACATCCCTGCTACTATTGGGCGGCCGATAGAAAACACCCAGTAAAGTTATTGACCCCTTCCTGTTACGAACCTCCACCCACAGAGATTCCGTAGACAATCCATTTGTGGCGTCCATCTTTTCTACAGTCGTGACACTATCCCTGATCAACAGTGCCACTCCCCCACCTCTTTTGCCTCCTTCCCTGTCCCTCCTGAAACATCTGAAACCCGTCACTTGAAGTATCCATTCCTGTCCCTGAGATAACCAAGTCTCTGTAATGGCCACCACATCACACTTCCAAGTAGTGATCCACGCTCTAAGCTCATCCATTTTGTTCACTATACTCCTTGCGTTAAAATAAACACATCTCAACCCTTCGGTCTAAGCGCTCCCCTTCTCCGTCACCTGCGAATCCTCCCTCTCTCACTGTCTACAAGCCCCTTTTATTTTTAAGCTAACCTCCTCTCTCCCAGTCACCTCATTTTGATTCCCACCCCTGCAACCATTCTAATTTAAACACTCCCCAGTAGTCTTAGCAAACCTTCCCGCCAGGATATTGGTCCCCCTGGGATTTAAGTGAAACCCGTCCTTTTTGTACAGGTCGCACCTGCCCCTAAAGAGGTCCCAATGATCCAGGAACCTGAATCCCTGACCCCTGCTCCAATCCCTCAGCCACGCATTTAACCTCCACCTTATTCTGTTCCTTCCCTCACTGTCTCCAAGGATTTGGAAGAAGGTGTAACTGGTGTAATCAGCAAGTTTGTGGATGACACGAAGATGGCTGGAGTTGCGGATAGCGAAGAGCATTGTCGGGCAATACAGCAGGATATAGATAGGCTGGAAAATTGGGCGGAGAGGTGGCAGATGGAGTTTAATCCGGATAAATGCGAAGTGATGCATTTTGGAAGAAATAATGAAGGGAGGAGTTATACAATAAATGGCAGAGTCATCAGGAGTATAGAAACAGAGGGACCTAGGTGTGCAAGTCCACAAATCCTTGAAGGTGGCAACACAGGTGGAGAAGATGGTGAAGAAGGCATATGGTATGCTTGCCTTTATAGGACGGGGTATAGAGTATAAAAGCTGGAGTCTGATGATGCAGCTGTATAGAACGCTGGTTAGGCCACATTTGGAGTACTGCGTCCAGTTCTGGTCGCCGCACTACCAGAAGGACGTGGAGGCATTGGAGAGAGTGCAGAGAAGGTTTACCAGGATGTTGCCTGGTATGGAGGGTCTTAGCTATGAGGAGAGATTGGGTAGACTGGGGTTGTTCTCCTTGGAAAGACGGAGAATGAGGGGAGATCTAATAGAGGTATACAAGATTATGAAGGGTATAGATAGGGTGAACGGTGGGAAGCTTTTTCCCAGGTCGGAGGTGACGATCACGAGGGGTCACGGGCTCAAGCTGAGAGGGGCGAAGTATAACTCAGACATCAGAGGGACGTTTTTTACACAGAGGGTGGTGGGGGCCTGGAATGCGCTGCCAAGTAGGGTGGTGGAGGCAGGCACGCTGACATCGTTTAAGACTTACCTGGATAGTCACATGAGCAGCCTGGGAATGGAGGGATACAAACAATTGGTCTAGTTGGACCAAGGAGCGGCGCAGGCTTGGAGGGCCGAAGGGCCTGTTTCCTGTGCTGTACTGTTCTTTGTTCTTTGTCTCGTGGCACAGGCAGCAATCCCGAGATTACTACCTTTGCGTTCCTTCTTCTTAACTCCCTACCTAACTTCCTATATTTTCTTTTCATAACCCCTCCCCCTTTCCTGCCTATGTCAGTGGTACCAGTATGCACCACGACCTCTGGCTCCTCTCCCTCCCACTTCAGGATTTCTTGGATACGGTCAGAAACATCCCTGATCCCGGCACCAGGGAGGCAAACCACCATCCGCGTTTCTCGACTTCCTCCACAAAAACGCCTGCCTGACCCCCTCACTGTAGAGTCCCCGATCACCACTACCTTCCTCCTCCTTTCCTTACCCTTCTGTGCTACAAGGCCGGACTCCGCGCTGGAGGCACGACCACTGCTGCTTCCACCAGGTGGGCTGTCCACCCCAACAGTACTCAAACATGAGTACTTATTTTTAAGGGGCACAGCCACTGGGGGACTCTCTACCACCTGACTTTTCCCTTCCCTGGCTGTGACCCACTTGCCTGCTTCTTGTGGCCCTGGTGTGACCACGTGCCTATAACTCCTATCTATCACCTCCTCGTTTTCCCTGGCCAGACGACTGTCCTCGAGCTGCAGCTCCAGTTCCCTAACTCGGTCCCTTAGGAGCCGCAGCTCGACGCACCCAGCGCAGGTATGCACTTCTGGGAGGCTAGGAGACTCCACGACCTCCCACATCCGGCACTGAGAACAGCAAACTGGCTTCACATTCATAATGCCCCTTTTCCTCAGATTCCACAGGGAAAGAACTAAGATTCAAAAGTTGAAAAACAAAAAAAAAAAAATTTTTTTTTTCTGTAAACCTACCCTGCCTCGCCCGTTTCCGCCTAAGCCCGTTGAGCCAAAGCCCTTCAGCCCTCACTCTGCTACCTGCTCACTCCGCTGCCCACTGGATAGTGCGGCCTGCTTTTTAAACCTCCCGCGCGCTGATATTAAAAAAATTTAAAATCACTTCCCAGGTCACCCCGCGGCCGGCCTACTTCCGCTTTTCACTTTAAACTAGTAAAAAAAGAAAGAAACCCCGCGAAAAGGTAAGGAAAATAAAGTCAATCCCTTACCCTTTTTACTCCAGCCACAAATTGCTCCTCTCTCCCTTGCTCCGGTCGGAAAATGATGTCACACTTTAATTTCTTCAGAATGTATACATTAATATATTACATATACAGACATATTTATATGTATTGACGATTTGGATATGGGGGAACCAAATGTAATATTTCCAAATTTAATGATGCCACAAAACTAGATGGGAATGTAAGCTGTGAGAAGGATGGAAAGAGGTTTCAAGGAGATTTTGAGAGGCTAACTGAATGTGCAAAAAACATGGCAGATGAAATATAATGTGGGAAAATGTGTTCCACTTTGGCAGGAAAAAGAGAAATGCAGAGTATCACTTTTACATTTCCCAATCCCTCAATATTTATGTCCAAAGCTCCCTGGATGTCCTTGTTCATGAGTCATGAAAAGCAAGCATACAGGCACAGCAAGCAATTAGAAAGTCAAATGGTCTGTTGGCCTTTACTGCAAGAAGAATAAAGAAATCTTGCTGCAATTGCATAGCGCCTGGGTAAGATTGCACCTTGACTATTTTGTACAGTTTTGGTCTCCTTACTTTGCCATAGAGCTAGTGCAGTAAAGGTTCATTGGTTTAATTCCTGGGATGGCTGGACAGATTTATGAGGAGAGATTGAGGAGAATGGGCCTTTATTAAAAGAATAAGAGGTGAACTCATTGAAAAATACAAAATTCTTACAGAATAAGGAGCAGGCTATTTAAGACAGAGATGTGATGGAATTTCCTTACTCAAAATGTGGTAAATATTTGGCGTTCCCCAGAGGACTATGGAGATTTAGTCATTCAGTATGTTCAAACCAATGATCGATTGATATCTAGATGTTGAAGACATCAATGGCTAATTTGATCATGCTGGAAAATTGCATGGCAATAGATGATCAGCCAAGATCAAGTTGAGTGGTGGAGCAGGCTTGAGGGGCCAAATGGCCTACTCCTGCTCCAATTTCCTATGTTCATATGTCACATCACTCTCTCGCTTCACACTCTTTTAAATGGTGTCCTATGTTCTCACATGCAGATGCAGCAAGCAATTAGAAAGGCTGATGGATGGATAATATTGCCATCGAGGTGGTGCAATGAAAGTTCACCAGATTTGTTCTTGAGATGATAGGACTGGCCTGTGAAGAGAGATTGGAGAAACAGTGCCTGTATTCGCTAGAATTTTGAAAAATTAAAGCTGATCTCATTGAAACCTGCAAAATACTTAAAGGGATACTCAGGGTAAATTTGGATAAGGATGATTCTCCTGCTTGGGGAGTCCAGAACCAGGGGACAAAGTTTCAAAAAAAAGGGGCGAGTCATTTCATCTGCAATAACAAGAAATATTGTTACTTCGAGAGTTGTAAATGTTTGGAATTCTCTATCCAGAGGGTTGTGGAAACGCACTCATATGTTTAAAGCAGAGATTTCTAAACTCCAACGACATAAAGGCATCTGGGAAAAGTGTGGGGGGAAAAAAAGCATTGAAGTGGGTGATCAGCAATGGCTGTATTGAATGCAGAGCAGGCTCAATGGGCTCAATAGTCTTCCTCTCTATATCTTCACATTCTTTTAAAGGGCGTCCACACGCTCTCTCCCCTTTTCTTAAATGAAACAAGAGTGCAGAGGGACAAGGTTTGAAAGAGTGTGAAGTCAGCAGGGAGGGACAATAATTAAAAGAGTGTGAAGGGAGCACACAGCAAAAAAGGTTTGAGCGACCTGGTGGTTTAACAGTGAAGTTGAGTGTCTTGGGCTACAAGAAGATATAGATGGCATGGTCAAATGGACAGGTAAGTGACAGGTGGAAGTTAACCCTGAAAAGTGTGAGGTGATACACTTTGGAAGGAGTAATTTGACAAGGAGGCACTCTATGAATGGCATGACACTAGGAAGTTCTATGGAACAAAGGGACCTTGGTGTATTTGTCCACAGATCTCTGAAAGCGGTGGGAGGGTTAGGGTTAGGGTAGGGTAGTGAAAAAAGACATATGGGACATTTGCCTTGATCAATCGAGGCATAGATTACAAAAGCAGGGACGTAACATTGGAGTTATGTAGAACTTTGGTGAGGCCACAGCTAGAGAGAGTACTGTGTGCAGTTCTGGTCACCAAATTATCAGAAGGGTCTGATTGCACTGGAGTGGGTGCAGAGGAGATTCACCACGATGCTGCCTGGAAAGGAACACTGAAAAGAGGTTGGGTAGGATTTAAAAGAATGAAGAGAGAGCAGAGGGATGAGCTTTAAGAGTGAAGAGAGAGCAGAGGGATCAGGTTTAAGAGCGTGAAGAGAGAGCAGAGATACGAGGTTTAAGGGTGAAGAGAGAGCAGAGGGACGAGGTTTAAAAGTGTGTGAAGGGAGAGCAGAGATATGAGGTTTAAGGGTGAAGAGAGAGCAGAGGGATGAGGTTTAAGGGTGAAGAGAGAGCAGAGAGATGAGGTTTAAGGGTGAAGAGAGAGCAGAGGGATGAGCTTTGAGTGAAGAGAGATCAGAGGGACCAGATTTAAGAGCGTGAAGAGAGAGCAGATACGAGGTTTAAGAGTGTGAAGAGAAAGCAGAGAGATGAGGTTTAAGGGTGAAGGGAGAGCAGAGGGATGAGGTTTAAGGGTGAAGAGAGATCAGAGAGATGAGCTTTATGAGTGAAGAGAGATCAGAGGGACCAGATTTAAGAGCGTGAAGAGAGAGCAGAGGGATGAGGTTTAAGGGTGAAGAGAGAGCAGAGGGACAAGATTTAAAAGTGTGTGAAGAGAGAGCAGAGGGATGATGTTTAAGAGTATGAAGAGAAAGGAGTGGGACAAGATTGAAGAAGGAAGAGAGAGCAGCAGGACGAGGATTAATAAGAGTGTGAAGAGAGGACAGAGGGATGAGGTTTAAAAGAGTGAAGAGAGAGGGCATTCACCAGGATGCTTCCTGGGATAGAAAATTTAAGTTATGAAGAGAGATTAGGTTGGCTTGAGTTGTTTTCGCTGGAGCAGAAAAACTGAGTGGTGACCTGATCGAGGTATACAAAATTGAGTGGAAGGACAGAGATGGGGAGCATCGTTTCCCCTTAGTTTAAGGGTCAGTCATGAGGGGACAGAGGTTCAAGCTGAGGGGCAGGGGCTTAGGGGGGATGTGAGGAAAAACCTTTTTTACCAGAGGGTGGTGACGGTCTAGAATGCGCTACTTGGGAGGATGTTCAAAGTGAGTTGTCTCGCATCGTTTAAAAAGTACTTGGATGAGCACTTGGCACATCATAACATTCAAGGCTATGGGCCAAGTGCTGGCAGTTGGAATTAGGTGAACGTTGAAGTGTTTCTCACATGTCAGTGCAGACTCGATGGGTTGAAGAGCCTCTACTGCACTGTATGATTCTAAGATTTAAAAGAGCGAAGAGAGAGCAGAGGGAGGAGGTTTAAGAGTGAAGAGTGATCAGAGGGACGGGTTTTGAGAGTGCGAAGAGAGAGCAGAGGGAAGAGGTTTAAGAATAAAGAGAGAGCAGAAGGATGAGGTTTAAGAGTGTGAAGAGAGCAGAGGGACAAGGTTTAAAACAATGCAAAGGGAGAGCAGAGGGACAAGGTTTAAAAGAGTATGAAAAGAGAGTCGAGTGATGAGGATTGAAATAATTTGAAGAGAGCAGAGAGATGAGGTTTAAGAGTGAAGAGTGATCAGAGGGAAGAGGTTTGAGAGTGCGAAGTGAGAGCAGAGGCATGAGGTTTAAAAGGATGTGCGGGGAGAGCAGAGGGATGAGGTATAAAAGAGTGTGAAGAAAGAGCAGAGGGACAAGGTTTAAGAGTGAAGAGAGAACAGAGGGACAAGGTTTAAAATAATGTGAAGGGAAAGCAGAGGGATGAGGTTTAAAAGAGTGAAGGGAGAGGACATTCACCTGGATGCTGCCTGGAATTAATTTATGAAGAGAGGTTGGGTAAGCTTGAGTTGTTTTCGCTGGAGCAGGAAAACTGAGGCGTGACCTGCTCGAGGTATACAAGATTGAGTGGAAGGACAGAGATGGGGAGCAACTGTTCCCCTTAGTGAAAGGGCCAGTCATGAGGGGACAGATGTTCAAGCTGAGGAACGGGGGTTTTTGGGGGAATGTGTGGAAAAACCTTTTTACCAGAGGGTGGTGACGGTCTAGAATGCGCTACTTGGGAGGATGTTCAAAGTGAGTTGTCTCGCATCATTTAAAAAGTACTTGGATGAGCACTTGGCACATCAAACATTCAAGGCTATGGGCCAAGTGCTGGCAGTTGGAATTAGGTGAACGTTGAAGTGTTTCTCACATGTCAGTGCAGACTCAATGGGTTGAAGAGCCTCTACTGCACTGTATGATTCTAAGATTTCAAAAAATGAAGAGAGAGCAGAGGGAGGAGGTTTAAGAATGAAGAGAGATCAGAAGGACGAGGTTTAACATTGAAGAGAGAGCAGAGGGATGAGGTTTAACGTTGAGGAGAGCAGTGGGACGCAGTTTAAGAGTGTGAATGGAGAGAAGAGGGATGAGGTTTAAGAATAAAGAGAGAGTAGATGGAAGAGATTTAAGAGTGAAGAGAGAGCAGAGGGACGAGGTTTAAAAGAGAATGAAGAGAGAGCAGTGGGACAAGGTTTGGGAGTGTGAAGAGAGAGGAGAGCGATGAGGTTTAAGATTGTGAAGAGAGCAGACAGATGAGGTTTAAGATTGTGAGGAGAGAGCAGAGGGACAAGGTTTAAGTGTGACAAGAGAGCAGAGGGATGAGGTTTAAAAGAGTGTGAAGAGAGGAGAGACAATTTTTGAGTGTGAAACGAGAGGAGAGGGACCAGGTTTAAGAGTGTGAAGAGAGAGCAGTGGGATGAGGTTTAAGAGCGTGAAGAGAGAGCAGTGGGATGAGGTTTAAGAGTGTGAAGCGAGTGCAGAGGGTTGAGGTTTAAGAATGTGATTAGGGCAGAGAAACAAGGTTTAAGAGTGTGAAGGGAGAGCAGAGGGATGAGGTTTAAAAGAGTGTGAAGTAACGCTGGAGGGACAAGATTTTAAAAAGGGGTGCATTCAAATAGTTTTTTCTTACTGTGACATTCTAAGAATCCATCTCTTTCAATGATAAACATATTTAAACTCCAATTGCCCAGGTTGTAATATGTGTCCCTAATAATGTTATTAGTGCTGCAGGAGAGCAGCATTATTAAAGTGCAATATGTATTATTGGTTCATGCTTTGAATCAGTAGGTGAACATTCCGATTGGATTCATTCGAGAACAGCTCATTTTTTCTATTTTCCATCTGATTTGTTTTGTAGCACTGGATGTCAGAACTGGAAATTTTCGCCATAATATTTGCAGCTGCTATTCATGACTTTGAGCACACAGGGACGACAAATAATTTTCACATTCAGACCAGGTAACATCTAGATTAATGATTTACTTTATTCTATAGAAAAGTTGTTTATTTTGCAAATCTTCTATTCAAAGAATAAAAAACAGTACAATACAGGAATAGGCCCTTCGGCCCTCCAAGCCTGCGCCGATCATGATGTCTGCCTAAACTAAAACCATATGCACTTACGGAGTCCGTATCCTTCCATTCCCATCCTATTCATGTATTTGTTTAGTTGCCCCTTAAATGCCGCTATTGTACCTGCTGCCACCATCTCCCTGGGCAGAGCGTTCCAGACTGTGTAAAAAAACTCACCTTGCACATCTCCTCTAAACTTTTCCCCATGCACCTTAAACCTTTGTCCCCTAGTACTTGACTTTTCTTCCCTAGGAAAGAGCATCTGACTACCTACTCTGTCCATGCCACTCATAATCTTGTCAACCTCTATCAGGTCACCCCTCAACCTCCGTCGTTCCAGTGAGAACAAACCAAGTTTATCCAACCTCTCCTCATAGCTAATACCCTCCAGACCAGGCAACATCTTGGTAAACCTCTTCTGTCCCCTGTCCAAAGCATCCACATTCTTTTTGTAGTGTGGTGATCAGAATTGTACACAGTAATCTAAATGAGGCCTGACTAAGGTTCTGTACAGCTGCAGCATGACCTTTAATAATAATATTCAATTAATATTGAGAAGTTTCTTCGCAATCCTTACAGTTCCTTTATGTCTCATAATGACCGAAGTCTGTACCGACATGCAATTTACACCCCCTTTAGTTTTTTAAAGTTTTATTTTTTTGTCGCAAGTAGGCTTACATTAACACTGCAATGAAGTTACTGTGAAAATCCCCTTGTCGCCACACTCTGGCGTCTATTCAGGTACACTGAGGGAGAATTTAGCATGGCCAATGCACCTAACCAGCACGTCCTTCGGAATGTGGGGGGAAACCGGAGCACCTGGAGGAAACCCACGCAGACACAGGAAGAACATGCAGACTCCGCATTGACAGTGACCCAAGCCGGGAATCGAACCTGGGTCCCTGGTGCTATGAGGCAGCAGTGCTAACTACCGTGCTATAGTGCATCCTCCCAGCTGGCTCTGTACTGCAACTGTGGTACTGATTTAACTCTTCTTGCTGAGCTGCGATTGGGGAAGAACATATCATTAATCTTTGCTTTTAATCATAGAGTAGATTCTCTACAGTGCAGAAGAGGCAATTCGGCCCATTGAGTCCACACTGACTCTCAGAGGAGTATCTTACCCGGGCCATCTCCCCCGCCCTATTCCCCTAACCCCACACATTTACCATGGCTAACCCATCTAACCTACACATCTTAGTAAGGGGCAATTTAGCATGGCCAATCCACCTAAGCCTGTCTATCTTTGGACTATGGAAGGAAACTGGAGCACCCGAAGTAAACTCATCCAGACACGGGAAGAATGTGCTAACCCCACACAGTCACCCAAGGCTGGAATCGAACCCAGGTTCCTGGCGCTGTGAAGCAGCAGTGCTAGCCACTGTGCTACCTCTAAAATATAGACAAGTTAATTTTCACAGTGAGACTTGATTTGAAGCAATAAATATATATTTTATTTTTTTACCATGAAAGAAGGTAGCAGATTGTCAGCCAGAATTACCAATGACCAGCCAGTGTGACTAATGAATAATACCATTGATTGATTGGTTATTGGTAATCCTGACCAATCTCACCCTCTTTTAGATTTCTTTATAGCCTATTTTGGGAACAATTAGTCTTACAAGTAACCAAACAATTATTATTAATGACTGGTCAATATTGTCAATAACCTGGCCTGTTGAAGAAGCAGCCCTATCTCTCCTCTCTTCTCCAAAGTAGGCCAATGTGATTACTTGATATGCTGTCCAGTAAACACAAGTTTACTGTCTTCTTTTCACTATTAGCTAATCATTGGACTCCGCCTTGGTGATCATTTAACCAGTTCAATTATTAACTTGTCTATCATGTCACGCTAGCTATGAACACTAACTTCCTCGGCGTTCACTGGTGTTAGTTCTAAGGGACCACATAGAAACAGCATGATTATCAACCCAATAATTTGTAGGCCAGGTTACTCTCTTTCTGCAGCACCTTTGGAGTTGCTACCTTTGTGCACAGCAATTATCCCTACTATTATAATACTGATATCATAATACCATCATCCATCAGAGAGTTGGTGCAGATTCAATGGGCCAGATGGCCTGCTTTTGAACTGTAGGGTTTCTATGATCCTTCTATGATAAGCAAAGAGCTTGGCATATTGTATTTGGCACAGCAAGCTGCATAAAATGTATTAAGTATTAATATTTGAATGGAAAGCAATTACCTCAACTTGCATTGCACGGTGCCACATAAATTGCTTTTATCTCTTTCTATATATCATAGAAAAAATATAAATAAGTCAGTTAACATTTTATAAAAGTGTTTGTGACATTAAACAATCTGGTTGGAAATTCAATGAAAAATAAATAAAATTGCTAACTTTGGGGTTCAAAATCTGAGAACTCAATTATTTTGACTACATTAAAATGTTGAGTAGCTGTGCCACCTCTTCAATGGTGTCGACTAATATGCACTTTTATCTTTAATTGGAAGGTCTGATACAGCTATTTTGTACAATGACAGAGCAGTACAGGAGAGTCATCATGTCAGTGCAACTTATCGTTTACTACAAGATGATGAGGAAATGAACATCCTGTTCAATCTTTCCAAGGATGACTGGAGGTATTGAACACAACAGTACTAACTGGAGGCTCTTTGTTTTAGGATCAGTCCCAAGCTATTTTGTTGAAACATTTGGCGGTGCAAAGACAGCCTGGCCTAGTCTCCCCACACCCCCACTTCACTGATTGCTTGGCAGATCTGGGGCAAGTAGAGGTGGAAAAGATCTCCCCGCTCGTTTCCTGTGGCTTATCTAGTTGGAGAAAGCTAAGTCTGCCATATGTGAATGGGTTCATGTGTGGTAAATCTCCAATGTGCTTGCTTGCCATTTCACACTATTCAAACTGTGGGAATTGCGCCTCAGTCAGAGGGAGGTCCAAGCTTGGGCCCCATATAGTCCTAAAAGCACAGGAGGCTTTCAGTCTGACTTCAGAGAAGGACAAATTATTTGAATTATTAGTTTTGTTAAGGGAGAATCTTGCCATACTAATTAATCTGATTTTTTGAGGAAGTAATAAAGAGGATTAATGAGAGTAGTGCAGTGGGCGCGATATACATGGATTTTAGTAAGGCATGTGACAAGGTCCCACATGGCAGACTGGATTACAGGAGAATGTTCAGTGATAGGAAACAAAGGATAATAGTTGATGTTTTAGTGAATAGAATGCAGTTTCTACTGGTGTCCCACAGGGCTCAATGTTGTGTCCCTCGCTGTTTGTTATATATATTAATGATTTCGACTTAAATGTGGGAGGCATGATTGGAAATTTGCAGATCACACAAAAATTGGCCATGTAGTTCATAGTGAAGAGGATTCTAGAATGATATTAATCATTTTGTTGAATGGACAGCGAAGTAGCAAATGGAATTCATTCTGAAAGTGTGAGGTAATGCATTTGAGAGCAAACAAAGCAAGGCAATACTTAATAAATGGGAAAATATTGAGAGAGGCAAGGAAGTGAGAGACCTTGGAGTGCGTATCCATGAAGGTGGGAGGACAAGTGGATAAAGTTGTAAGGAAAGCATATGGAATGCTTTTCTTTATTGCATCAGGTATAGAATAAAATAGCAGGAATGTAATGATGGGACTGAGTCCAAAGATTCGCGGGTTAGGTTGATTGGCTATGCTAAATTGACCCGAGTGTCGGGGGTGTTAGCAGAGTAAATAGGTCAGGTTACGGGAATAGGGCCTGGGTGGGATTGTGGTCGGTGCAGACATAATTGGCCAAATGGCCTCCTTCTGCACTGTAGGGATTCTATGATTCTAACTGCACAAAATGTTGGTCAGGCCACAGCTGGAATTTTGCATACAGTTCTGGTGACCATGTTACCAAAAGGACATAATTGCTCTGGAGAGAGTGCAAAGCAGATTTACAAGAACGTTGCCAGGGCTGGAAAATTGCAGCAATGAGGAAAGATTAGGTAAGCGAGGGCTGTTTTCCTTAGAACAGAGGAGGCCAAGGAGTGACTTGATTGAAATGTACAAAATTATGAGACAGAGAAGGTTTGCTTCCCCTCGTGGAGAGGTTAATTACCAGGGTGCATAAATTTAAGGTGGTTGGAAGAAAGATTATAGTGGATATTAGGGAAAAGCTTTTCTTCCTAGGATGTTAGGTTCTAGAATTCGCTGTCCAGAATGATGGTAGAAGCAAAAATCCTCAATACATTTTAAAGGTTCCTTTATCTGCACCTGACATGCTCTAAACTACAAGACCATGGACTGGATGCTAGAAAGTGGGATTAGAATGGACACCTTTTTTTTCAGCTGGCACAAACACACTGGCTGAATGGCCTCTTTCTATGTTTGCACTTTTTCTATGGTTCTATCTTTCTGGAAGGCCATTGGGCAGAACCAAGGATGTGTATTGAACATGCTAAGTTTGTGTCCTGGTGCCCCAAATTGTGTGGGTTAGATGGGATTAGCCATCGTAATTGTGTGGGATTACAAAAGGAGGGGTGGAGGGGAGGCTGGGTAAAATACTCTGTCAGAGAGTTGGTGCAGACTCAATATGGCCAAATGGCCTCTTCTGCACTGTAGGGATTCTATGATACTCTGAAAACAGTGGCAAATGGAATTTAATCTTCAAAAGTGCGAGATGAAGCATTTTGGGGTGACTAACAAGGCAAGGGAATACACAATTAACAGTAGGATGCCAGGAAGTATAGAGGACCAGAGGGATCTTGGATGCACGTCCAAAATTCCCGATGGTGGCAGTACAGCTAGATAAGTTGGTTAATAAGGTAAATGGGAAACTTGCTTGCATTAGCTGAGAATATAAGAGATAATGATGGAGCTAGATAAAATGCTCATTAGGCCACAGCTAGAATACTGTGGCCTAATGTGTGCAGTTCTGGTCTCCACACTATAGGAAATACGTGATTGCGCCAGAGAGGGTGCAGAGGAGGTTCATCAGGATGTTGCCTGGGCTCGAGTGTTTCAGCTATGCAGAGAAGCTGGTTAGGCTGGGGTTGTTTTCCTTGAAGCAGAGAAGACTGAGGGGGACCTGATTAAGGTGTATAAAATTATGAGGGACATAGCGTGGATAGGAAGGAACCTTTCCCCTTGGTAGTGGGGTCAGTAACCAAGGGGCATAGATTTAAGGTAAGGAGCAGGAGATTTAGAGGGAATTTGAGAAAAAAGAACTATTTTACAAGAGAGTGGTAGGAATCTGTTCATACTGGTGGGATTTTCTGGTCCCTCAGTTGGCGCACTCCCTGGTGGCATGCAATCAATGGGAAATCCTATTGACAGTGGCAGGCCCAGAATATCCTGCTGCCAGTGAGAGGCGCACCACTTCCGGCTGCTGAGAAGCATATGGTTGGGAGACCAGAGAATCCCGCCCCAGCCTGAAAGGGTAGAAGAGGATATTAAACCTCACAAGATTTAAGAAGTATGTGGATGAGCACTTGAAGTGCCATAGCATGCAAGGCTATGGATCAAGTGCTGGAAAATGATGTTGGAATAGATAGATATTTGATGGCCGGCATGGACATGATGGTCCTCTTTCTGTGCTGTTCTGTGTCCTCATGACTCGATGACTCTCTGTAAAGCAATTCAGTTGGTCCCCTGCTCTATCCTCAGCCCAGAAAGTTTATTTCCTTCAAATGCCTATACAATTAACTTGTGATGTGGAGTTGCCGGTGTTGGACTGGTGTTGCACAGTAAGTAGTTTCACAACACCAGATTAAAGTCCAACAGGTTTATTTGGGAGCATGAGCTTTGGTAGGACTCACTTGATGAAGGGGCAATGCTCCGAAAGTTTGTGCTACTAAATAAACCTGTTGGACTTTAACCTGGTGTTGTGAAACTAATTAACTTGTGAAATTGTTGATTATCTCTGTGTCCACCACCCTAGTTGCAGCTTATTATGACTTGCTGCTTAAAAATGTTCTTCCTCACTCTTGCCCAAACCTTGTACCATCAGCTAATAGGAACAGCTTTTCTTTGTCTATTTTTCCTGGACCTGTCACAATCTTGTATACCTTTTATCAAGTCTCCCCTCAGTCCCCTATGCTTCAAGAAGAATCATAGAATCCCTAAAGTGCAAGAGGAGGCCATTTAGCTCACCAAGTCTGCACTGACTGACAGAGTAACTTAACCAGGCCTTCTCCCCCACCCCATCCCTGCCACTCCACACATTTACCATGGCAATCTACTAACCTACACACCTTGGGACGCTAAGGGACAATTTTACCATGGCAAATCCACCTAACCCGCGCATCTTCGGAGTGTGTGAGGAAACCGGAACACCCAGAGGGAACCCACATGGACACAGGGAGAACATGCAAACTCCACACAGACAGTCACCCAAGGTTGGAATTGAACCTGGCTCCATGATGCTGTGAGGTAGCAGTGCTAACCACTGTGCCGTCGCTTCTCCAAACTAACCATGAAGCTAAAATCTCTCATCCCTGGAACAATTCCTAAACCCTTCTTCAAACTTCAGCCTTGATAAATTATCAGCAAAGTTAGAGCATTGAAATAAAAGGGGCAGTAGCAGCATGGATACAGAATTGCCTGAGAATTGTAAATTATTGTGTTTGGATTGGAGGAAGGTACAGAGTTCAATTTCCCAGGGGAAAACCTCTGCTTTTCTTGATACGTATTACTGATTTAGACTGGTGTGTGCAGGATATAATGTGAAAGACCAGAATGACCTTGGGATTGGGATGGTGGGCAGAAAGAGGGTATAAAATTGGGCTCCCTGTCAGCAGCCATGTCTGTCATCTGCCCACCCATATCTGTGGGTATTTTACCCATGAGGCATTGGGCTTGTCCATGGGATTGTTAGAGCCCATAACTGGCCAATTCATTCTGGACCCTGCTTCTTTCTCAGCCCTTGGGAAAATAACCAAGGTGGAAATGGAGGCAATCCTTCCATTCAGACCTAACCGGGATCAGGAAATTTGGCCCCTTGTCTCTGCTTGGCAGGCTTGCCTGAAGTGGGACTCAAATCCATAAGCATCCAAAGATGTGCGGGTTAGGTTGATTGGCCAGGTTAAAAATTGCCCCTTAGAGTCCTGAGATGCGTAGGTTAGAGGGATTAGCGGGTAAAATATGTGGGGGTAGGGCCTGGGTGGGATTGTGGTCGGTGCAGACTCGATGGGCCGAATGGCCTCCTTCTGCACTGTAGGGATTCTATTCTATGATTCTATGATTGGGTTGAGAATGTAACCACTGAACGAAGGTTCAATTTGTGCTGTTGTGTGCAAATAAATGTACCATGATATTTCTGCTGAGCTAAACCTATGTCATGTGCTGCTCGCATGAAAGCTTGTACTCCAGCTGGACAATTACATTGCAGATCTAAGCAACCTGCATCTCAGGAGGACTCTATCCTGCATCGTTCTTGCAGCTTGCTCACTTCAGGAAGTTTCTCCTATCAATTGTCAAGTGATAACTGTAGCCTGTCTCTAGGTGGCTATTTGTTTGTTGCCATTTTTGAGGTTGAGTCTTCAGGACACAGAACATGGCACTACCTCAATGATTCATCCCTGGTTCTCTGATGACCAGGAGATAAATCTACTTGTGCTTCTTGGATATTAAACCCCAAATTTTCACCATCAATGGAATTACTCATGAAGGATGCTGCAGTTGTACAGCATTAAAAAGGGAGAGCTAGCAATAGGGACACTCGCCAGGAAAATGGTACCTAAAAGAAGTGCCCCACGATTCAGTGAGGGAGAGCTGGACCATCTGCTCGACACTGTAGAGGAGAGGTGGCAATGCTCAACCCCCCCCCCCCCCCCCCCCGGCCAAGATGGGTGACGACCCAGGGGTCGGGCTGGCAATGCAGCCTCAGAAGCCATGGCAGCGGCTATCAGTGCCCGTGCACTGGCATGAACGGCCTCTCCTTCAGGCAAGAAGGATGAGTGTCTACCCTGTCCTGACAATGGCCTCGTCAGTCAGTCAGTCACCCCCCCCCCCTCCCCCAATTCAAAACCCTGTGCCCTTCTGGCCATCAGACTTTCAATCCCTCCTTCTGTCTCTGCAGGATAAGAGGGCCCATAACAGGAGGGAGCGGGAGAAAACGGAGGTGGGGGCCTTGTGCTGCGTCTCCTGACTCCCTTTGAGGAGTGCGTACTGGAGCTGGTGGGGGAGGGTGAGCGGAGAAGGGTCAATGACAGCCAGGTCAGCATGCGACATGGAAGTGAGTATCTTTCTAACCTGCATTCACATGATAGATCTCAAGTAAGTGGCATGCTGCCCAGATACCTGTCCCTCCCTTGCACTGCACCATGTATCCTTTGCTGAAGGAAACAACCCTGATGTATCTGGCCCGTCTTGAGGCGCCCCATGACAGCTTGCAGGAAGGCCCCGCGGATTCATCTGATTTGAATCATTTTGAATTTGAATCATCACAATCCATTTGACACAGGCTTCCACCACACAATCCACCAGTGACGATACCATCACCATGGTGGGACAGGTTAGTGGTGAGACTTCTGGGTCACTTAGTGGTGCGCACGATACAACCGTAGATGCACATGAGGTGGAGGCGGGAATGTCCAAGGTCTGCCCAAGGCATGGATTCAGCTGGACCCAAGACAGGTGCCAGGCCGCTGGATCGGTCATCCTGAGATGGAGATGCATCGGCAGAGCCGAGGAAATGCAGAAGGGGCAGCGACTATGAGGAATCCCAAAGACTTCTGCAGCAGGTTGTGGTTCTGGCATTGCATGGTACCGCGGCCACCCTGCCTGGGGCAGGAAATAGACCCATCGGTGACAGGGTCCAGGGCATCCTGGAGACACAACGGGCCGTGGCAGAGACACACGGGCCATGGCGGAGGGTGCCGCTAGCATTCTGGAGATACAGCAAACCCTGGCTGTGGGCCTCAAGAACTTGATTCACTCTCAGAGGGCTAACGCTGATGGGCTCCAGAGCTTTACCTGCTTGCAGAGCACTGCCACTGACGGGCTCCAGAGCTTGGCCCAGTCTCAGAGAGCCGTCGCTGAGGGCCCTCACACCATGGATGAGATGCAATTGGACTTACAGGATTACCGACCAAATGTTGGCCGGGGCCCTCCAAATCTTGCCCCCCCCCCCCCCCCCCAAGTTGCAACCTCTGCAAGACGTGCCGGATCATCGACACAGATGCCATCATCTCACGTGAGAACACCATCCACCAGGTACACGATACATGCTCTTGCAACTCGGCCAACGTTGTCTACCTGATACGCTGCAGGAAAGGATGTCCCGAGGCATGGTACATTGGGGAAACCATGCAGACGCTACGACAACGGATGAATGAACACCGCTCGACAATCACCAGGCAAGACTGTTCTCTTCCTGTTGGGGAGCACTTCAGTGGTCACGGGCATTCGGCCTCTGATATTCGGGTAAGCGTTCTCCAAGGCGGCCTTCATGACACACGACAGCGCAGAGTCGCTGAGCAGAAACCGATAGCCAGGTTCCGCACACATGAGGACGGCCTCAACCGGGATATTGGGTTCATGTCACACTATCTGTAACCCCCACAGCTTGCCTGGACTTGCAGAATCTCAGTGGCTGTCCTGTCTGGAGGCAATACAGATCTCTTTAACCTGTCTTAATGCTCTCTCCACTCACATTGTTTGTACCTTTAAGACTTGATTAGTTGTAAGGATTCGCATTCCAACTATTATTCATGTAAATTGAGTTTGTGTCTTTATATGCCCTGTTTGTGAACAGAATTCCCACTCACCTGAAGAAGGATTTTAAGGCTCCGAAAGCTTGTGGCTTTTGCTACCAAATAAACCTGTTGGACTTTAACCTGGTGTTGTTAAACTTCTCACAGTGTTTAAAAGGACAGAGCAATAACTTTCAGACTGAGGAGTGTCAATACACATATCCTGTAACCAGTCAGAAGTGATTTCCTGACCTGAATGGGTCATTTTTCAGGAATAATTGATGTAGTCACCTCCAGCGTGAATGTCTGCACACAAACCCAGGTTATGGCTAAGTAACTTGAGTCCAACAACATATTTGGATGGGAGTGGTTAAGGACCACATGGTAAGGCAGGCATATTGAAAAAGGCCTCAAGTGCTCTCTGCAGAACACAGAATAACAACTGCACAGAAGCAGCAGTAGGGGCAACAATATCTCTGCCTTTAAGAGCTGGATAGCGGAACATTATAAGATATCTAAGTCTGTATCTTTTCAAATCAGTCCATTCTAATTATTAACATAAAATAAACTCCTTAGATACAAAATAATTATTCAGATAATTGCAGGTAATTAGGTCTAAACTGACATTTTTCCATTTGCTACTCAAAATACACAAAGCAAAGATTATTTACTAAATCTTAACAAGAGAGACTAAATGCCAAGAGCCTAAATATTAGATATCTGGATAGTTACCTAGATAACCTAGATATTTATCTTAGAATCCTCTCCTTTGAAACTGCGAATGAGAAACCACCTCCCTACTTTCTATTGAATTCCTACTATCACTAAATTCTAAGTTTTCACTCCACTACAATAGTGATTCACCCATTTCTGTTTCCAAACTCTGTACTCAAGCTCAATAGTTGGTGAAAGATACGAAAGGAAGAAAAGGGGAAGGGGTGGTGGTATTGATTGAGGAGAGCCTTGCAGTGCTGGAGGGAGAGGATATACCAGAGGGGTCAAGGATATAAACTATTTGGCTAATGCTAAGGGATTAAGAAAAGGTGCAAATACATTGCTTGGTGTAGTTTAGGCCAACAAGTGGAAAGGCTGTAGAGGAACAAATTTAGAAGGAAATTGCAGAGGGGTGCAAGAATTAGAGCAGTTATAATTGGGGACTTTAATTATCCAAATATGGACTGGGATTATAGTGATGTAATGGGCAGAAAGGGGCAAGAGTTCCAGGCGTCTGTTGAGGCAAATGTTCTCCAACAGCATGTTCCCAATCCAAAAGAAGAATGACACTGCTGTGCTGGTTTTTAGGATGAGGTGGCCAAGAAGCAGAAGAGCAAGGAGGCTATGTGAACTTATATATGACAATATTTCTGCCTCAGCAAGAGTATTTTGTCTGGGTATGTACCTCAGGAAAGATTTGAATGCATTAGAGATAAGGAGGAAGTGTTGACTAGACTGTTGGCACTGAAAGTTGATAAGACACCGGGACTGGATGAGATATATCCCAGGATATTAAAGGAAGTAAGAATGGAAATTGCAAAGGTACTGCCCATAATCTTCCAGTCTTCCTTAGACAGAGGTGAGATGCCAGAGGACTGGAGAATTGCAAATGTTACGTTCTTGTTCAAAAAAGGTTGTAAGTATAGTCTTTACAGGGCACTTACTTTGGATCAGCAGTCAGGAAACACCACAGCATCAGTTGGAGTGTGGGGACACAGTAACCGGTAAACACTTTTGAAGGAACACCGAGAGAATCTCCAGAGCAACTCCTGCTGGCGTCATAGCTTCAGAAAGTGAGAAGGGCTCTGGATTGGTGGTTACCTGACAATTACTGGTTAAATCCTTCTTATCCTAACAGATTCAGAGTGGATTTAGATTTTTGCTATCTATGAAATTCAGTGAGAAATTAGCTCAAAGTAGAAATTAGCAACAAAGTTTAAAAAAAATAACAAATTATAATTAAGTAAATAAAGTACAGATGCAGGGCCAGATGATGTGTTGTAGCTGTATAATGTGGGAGCTGGTGAACCCCATTGTGGTTCCTAGTGACCACATCTGTAGCAAGTATTGGTTGCTTGAGGAACTCCAAGCTCAGAGTTGATGAGCTGGAGTCTGAGCTTTGAACACTGCGACACACCAGGCAGGGAGGGGCAAATTACTTGGATGCTGTGTTTCAGGATGCCGTCACACTCCTTAGATAACTACATCAAATTTGGTCAGCAGTCAAGGCCAGGAGGGTGTGACTGTGAGCAAGGCGAGTAGAGGGATCCAGGAGGTAGTGTTGAACGAGCCTCCGCCCTTGAGCTTGTCCAACAGGTTTGAGATTCTTGCTCCGTGTGTGGGTGAGAACGGGGGCTGTAGGGAGGATAAGCAACCTGACCAAAGCACCGTGGTACAGGGAGTCATTCAAGAGGAGGAGAAAAAGAGAAATATTTGCGGATAGTATGGACAGGGGAATAGACAATGTTCACTGTGGCCAGGATTGAGAGTCCCAAAGGCTGTTTTGCCTGCCTGGTGTCCGGGTTCAGCTCATTTCATCTGGGCTGCAAAGGAATTTGGAGCAGGAGGGGAAAGATCCAGTTGTTGTGGTCCACGTGAGTACCAGTGATATAGGTAGAAAAAGGAAAGAGGTTCTGTGGAGGGAATATGAGCAGCTAAGATGTAAATTAAAAAGCAGAACCAAAAAGGTAATAATCTCTGGATTACTACCTGAGCCACAAACTAATTGGCACATGATCAACCAGATTAAAGAGGTAAATGAATGGCTCAAAGATTGGTGTGGGATAATTGGGTTCGAATTCATGGGACATTGGCACCTGTACTGGAGAAGGGGGGAGCTGTTCTGATGGGATGGGTTCCACCTGTATCATGCTGGGGCCAGAATACTGTTAAATTGCATCACAAGGGCTGTAGATGAAGCTATGACGCCAGCAGGAGTTGCTCTGAAGATTCTCTTGGTGTTCGTTCAAAAGTGTGCTTACCGGTTACTGTGTCCCCACACTCCAGCTGATGCTGTGGGGTTTCCCGACTGCTGTTCCAAGATAAGTGGTTTGTAAAGACTATCCGTACAACCTTTTTTGAACAAGGGCGTGAAAAAATTAAAGAGAAGGAGAGCTCAGGAGAGATTGTTAAAGTTGGCGGAACAAATAATAGGGCAGAGTTTGGAAAGGGTTAGGAATCTAACTTCAGGCACAGCAGATAAGGGGACGACAATGATAAGGGGAGGGGGGGAATTAATGAGGGGCTGAGGATGTTGTGTTTATATGCATGCAGTATATGAAATAAGGTAAATGAGCTCGTAGGACAGATTGAAATTGGCGGGTTACGATGGTGTGGACATCACAGAGACATGGCTGAAAGGGAATCAGGGCTGGGAGCTAAATATCCAAGGATATACATCCTATCGAAAAGACAGGTAGAGGGGGTGGGGTTGCCTTGGTAGTAAGAAATGAAATTAAGTCAACAGCAAGAGCGATATAGTGTCAGAAGATGTAGAATCTGTGTGGGTAGAGTTGAGGAACCGCAAAGGTAAAAAGACCCTGATGGGAGTTATGTACAGGCCTCTGAGCAGCAGTCAGGATGTGGAGCACAAAATATACTGGAAGATAAAAAAAGGAGTGTAAGAAAGGCAATGTTACAATGATCATGGGGGACTTCAATATGCAGGTGGATGAATCCCAAAATGGAATTTGTGGAATGTCTACGAGATGGCTTTTTGGAGCAGCTTGTAGTAGAGCCCATTAGGAAGCAGGCAGTTCTGGATTTTGTGATCTGTAATGAGGCAGACTTGATAAGGGAGCTTAAGGTGAAGGAACCCTTAGGAGGCAGTGACAATAATATGATAGAATTCACCCTGCAGTTTGAGAGGGAGAAGCTGGAATTGGATATAACATTATTAGATGAGTAAAGGCAACTACAGAGGCATGAGGGAGGAGCTGGCCAGAGTTGATTGGAAGAGAAGCCTAGTAGGAAAGATGGTGAAGCAGCAATGGCAGGAGTTTCTGGGAGTAATTCGGGAGGCACAGCGGAATTTCATCCCATGGAAGAAGAAACGTACTAAGGGGAGGACGAGGCAACCATGCCTGACAAGGGAAGTCAGGGATAGCATAAAAGCAAAAGAAAAAGCCACAATGTGGCGAAGATTGGTGGGAAGCCTTTAAAAACCAACAGAGGACAACTAAAAAAGTAATAAGCAGGGAGAAGATGAAATATGAGGGTAAACTGTATAAAAGAAGATTGCAAGATTTTCTTTTAGATGTATAAAGGATAAGAGAGAGGCAAGGGTGGACATTGCACCACTGGAAAATGACGCTGGAGAAGTAGTAATGAGGAACAAAGAAATGGCGAAGGAACTGAATTGGTACTTGCATCAGTATTCATGGTGGAAGATACCAGTAACATAGCAAAAATTCAAGAGCATCAGGGGGCAGAGGTGAGTGTGGTGACCATTACTATGGAGAAGGTGCTAGGGAAGCTGAAGGTGAATAAATCATCTGGACCAGATGGACTACACTCTGGAGTTCTGAAGGAGATAGCTGAGTGTCATGGTGGCACAGTGGTTAACATTGCTGCCTCGCAGCTCCAGGAACCCAGGATCAATTCCGGCCTTGGGTCACTGTCTGTGTGGAGTTTGCATGTTCTCCCTGTGTCTGTGTGGGTTTCCTTCCACACTCCAAAGATGTGCGGGTTAGGTTGATTGGCATTGCTAAATTGCCCCTTTAGTGTCAGGGGGATTAGCAGGGGATAGTGTAGGCTTGATGGGTTGAATGACCTCCTTCTGCACTGTGGGAATTCTATGATTCTGAGAGATTGTGGAGGCATTTAAGGTGATCTTTCAGGACTCACTGGAATCAGGGGGAGGGTCCCAGAGAACTGGAAAATCACTAATGTAACACCTGTTTAAGAAGGGAGGGAGGCAAAAGATGGCCAATTAGCCTGGCCTTGGTCATTGGTAAGATTTTAGAGTGCATTATTTAGGATGAGATTTTGGAGTACTTGGGAGTGCATGGTAAAATAGGGTGAAGTCAGCATGGTTTCATCAAGGGGAAGCCATGCCTGACAAATCTATTAGAATGCTTTGAGGAGGTAACAAGCAGACAAAGGAGAGTCAGTGGACATTATCTACTTGGATTTCCAGAAGGCCTTTGACAATGTGCTGCATAGGAAGCTGCTGAATAAAATAAGTGCCCTTGGTGTTAGAACATAGAACATAGAAAGCCACAGCACAAACAGGCCCTTCGGCCCACAAGTTGCGCCGATCACATCCCCACCTCTAGGCCTATCTATAGCCCTCAATCCCATTAAATCCCATGTACTCATCCAGAAGTCTCTTAAAAGACCCCAACGAGTTTGCCTCCACCACCACCGACGTCAGCCGATTCCACTCACCCACCACCCTCTGAGTGAAAAACTTACTCCTGACATCTCCTCTGTACCTACCCCCCAGCACCTTAAACCTGTGTCCTCTCGTAGCAACCATTTCAGCCCTTGGAAATAGCCTCTGAGAGTCTACCCTATCCAGACCTCTCAACATCTTGTAAACCTCTATCAGGTCACCTCTCATCCTTCGTCTCTCCAGGGAGAAGAGACCAAGCTCCCTCAACCTATCCTCATAAGGCATGCCCCCCAATCCAGGCAACATCCTTGTAAATCTCCTCTGCACCCTTTCAATGGCTTCAACATCTTTCCTGTAATGAGGTGACCAGAACTGCGCGCAGTTAGAAACAGGGTACTAGCATGGATAGAAGTTTGGCTGACTGGCAGAAGGCAGAGAGAGGGGATAAAGGCATCCTTTTCAGGATTGCAGATGGTGATTAGTGGAGTTCCGTAGGGGTCAGTGTTGGGACCACAACTTTTCACTTTATACATCAGTGATCTAATTGAAGGAGCTGATGGCATTGTGGCTAAGTTTGCAGATGGTAGAAAGATAGGTGATATTGAGAAGGTGGAGAGACTGCAGAAGGGCTTGGACAGGTTAGGCGAGTGGGCAAAGAAGTGGCAGATGGAATACAATGTGGGAAAGTGTGAGGTTATGCACTTTGGTAAAAGGAATAGAGGCATAAACTATTTTCTAAATGGGGAGAGAATTCAGAAATTGGAAGTGCAAAGAGATTTGGAATCCTAGTTCAGGATTCTCTTATGGTTAACTTGCAGGTTGAGTTGATAGTTAGGAAGGCAAATGCAATGTTAGCATTCATTTTGAATATCGGCGACATGGTGGCACTGCTCCCTCACAGCGCCAGGGACCTGGGTTCAATTTCCGGCTTGCGTCAGTGTCTGTGTGAAGATTGCACGTTCTCCCCATGTCTGTGTGTGTTTCCTCCAGGTGCTCCAGTTTCCTCCCACAGTCCCAAAGACATGCTGGTTAGGTGCATTGACCATGCTAAACTCTCCCTCAGTGTACCCGAATAGGTGCCGAGTGTGGCGACTAGGGGATTTTCATAGTAACTTCATTACATTGTTAATGTAAGCCTACTTGTGGCACTAATAAATGAACTTTAAAATAATACAAAAGCAGGGATGTACTGCTGAGGCTTTATAAAGCTCTGGTCAGACCACAATTGGAATATTGTAAGCAATTTTGCACCCTATATCTAAGGAAGGATGTGCTGGCCTTAGAGAGGGTCCAGAGGAGGTTCATAAGAATGATTCCAGGAATGAAAAGCTTGACGTAAGAGGAGTATTTGAGGATTCTGGATCTGCACTCAATGGAGTTTAGAAATGATGAGGGGGAATCTCATTGAAACTTACAGAAAACTGAAAGGCCTGGATAGAGTGGACGTGGGGAAGATGTTTCCATTAGTAGGAGAGACTAGGATCCATGGGCACAGCCTCAGAGTAAAGGGACAATCCCTTAGAACGAGATGAGGAGAAATTTCTTCAGCCAGAGGGTGGTGAATCTATGCAATTCATTGCCACAGAAGGCTGTGGAGGCCAAGTAATTGAATGTATTTAAGACAGAGGTAGATGGGTTCTTGATTGGTAAGAGGATCAAAGGTTACAGGGAAAAGGCAGGAGAATGGGGTTGAGAAACGTATCAGCCATGATCGAATGGCAGAGCAGACTCAGTGGGCTGAGTGGCTTATGGTCTTACAGTCTAAGGATAGTCCAAGCAATTACAAGCCAGTCAGTTTCACATCAGTGGTGGACTAGCTTCTAGAATCATTTATTTGGGTTAGAATTAGTAGTCACATGGAAAAATGTGGATTGGTTAGGAAGAGGGGAGGGACCTGGGTGTCTTAGTCATTGAAGGTGACAGGACATGTGGAAAGAGCAGTTAATAAAGCTTATAGTATTCTGGGCTTTATTACGAGGGGCATAGGGTACAAGAACAAGGAGGTTATGCCTAACTTATACAAGTCATTATTAGACCTCAGCTGGACTATTGTGTCCAGTGTGGCACCCAAACTATAGGAAGGATGTGAACACATTGGAGAGTGTGCAGAAGAGATTTAAAAAGAATGTTTCCAGGGATGAGAAACTTCAAGTTATGAGGATAGATTGGAGAGGTTGGGACTGTTCCCATTGGAGAGAAGAAGCCTAAGAGGAGATTTTATAGAAATGTTCAAAATCATGAGGAGGCTGGACAGAGTAGATGGGGAGAAACTGTTCCTACTCATAAAATGATCAAGAATGAGAGGGACAGATTTAAGGTGATTTGCAAAAGTAGCAAATGTGAGAAAAAGCATTTTCACACAAGTGGTTCAGATCTGAATGCACTGCCTAGAAGTGTGGTGGAGACAGGTTCAACTGAAGCATTAAAGAGGGCATATCTGCTCTCTTTCTATCTTTGAGAGCAGATATCTGGATATCTGCTCTCAAACAGGGCATACATCCAGATATTGAGAGCAGATCTTCACTCCATCTGACGAATGAGCAGCGCTCCGAAAGCTAATGGCATTTGCTACCAAATAAACCTGTTGGACTTTAACCTGGTGTTGTTAAAACTCTTACTGTATTTACCCCAGTCCAACGCCAGCATCTCCACATCTTAATTTCTCCAGCCAGCCTGCAGAGGGAGCTATTGTGCATGCACAGACCTTTGTGTCTGCACATGTGCAATAGCAACTGTAGAGGGTGTTATTGCGCATGTGCAGACCTTTGATTCTGCATATGTGCAATTCCAACAGCGGGGATCTAACAGACAGCAGGAGCCTGATAGCTCTCTCTATTGCAGGCATCTGCACAAACTCCCCTTACCCCCCACCCCACCCACAATCGCGGGGCCCGTGGCCAATCGCAAGCCCCACACCACATGGACATGTAGCCTCTGCCCCAGACTGATTACGCCCTCCCCCCCCCCCTCCAATCGCAATGCAGAGTGTGCAGAGACCCCCCTTGCCACCCCCTCACCTGGTCCGATCACAAGCAGTGGGCCCCCCTCCCTCATGCCAGGCTGGCAGTGCAAAGGTGCCAGGGTGCCACTGCCAGGCTGGCACTACCCAAGGGGCACGCCCCCTTGCCCTCGGCCTCTCCGGGGGCCCTCAATGGTGTCCAGTTCCACTGGTGAGGCCAACAGGACTGTTCCCTGTCCATGGGGAGCAGGTGTTTTCCTTGCCAGAGAGAACCTCTCTCAGTGAGGCAACTGAGCCCGGACGATTGAGCGCCGGGCTCGCTAAAGACATGCAAATAAATATTAAAATGAGTTAACATAATTTATTCGGCCTCTCGCACATTTCTGGCAAGAGGCTGACTGCGCCGGAAATCCGGCTCTCATAAGATCGCCGAGAAATCCGGCGTGATGCTAATTTCTTGGCGCTCATGCGATTTTACCGGCTCACTTTGCCCATCGATGGGCAGGGCAAGCTAGTAAAATCCTGGCCATAGATTCATAGAGCAATACAGCACAGAAACAAGTCCTTTGGCCCAACCAGTCCAAGCTGACCATGGTCACCTCCCAGTCACTTTCACAACCACTTTCTCTGGCAGCTCATTTCATATATCCCTCTGTGTGAAGAAGTTGCCCCTCTCTAGTTTTCAATTCCCCTTCCCTGGGAAAAAGACTTTGTGTGTCCATCCTATCTTTGCCCCTCATGATTTCATACACTCAATAAGGTCACCCCTCAATCTCCAGGGAGAAACTGTTTCTGCTTGTAAAAGGATTGAGAATGAAAGGGCACAGATTTGAAGTAATTGGCAAAAGGGACATGAAGAAAAACTTTTTCGCGCAGTGAGTAATTAAGGTCTAGATCACACTGCCTGAGTGTGTGGTGGGGCCAGATCCACTCCAAGCACTCAAAAATAAATTAGACTGGTATCTGAAAAAGAAGAATCTACAAAATTATAGGGAAAACGTGGGGGAATGGCACTAGGATAATTGCTCATTCAGACAGTTGGTGTGGACATGATGGGCCGAATGGCTGCACTGTAATGATTCTGCAATTCTGTGACTCTGTAGCTGGCATGGGGTCATGTGCTATTGATTAAGGGGGAAGGGTGGTATTGGAGATGCTACTGAGTAAGGATGAACTTTTTTTTGGTTTTAAATTGAGTAGACAGGATTCTTTCAAAGCTATTGATCAACTGCTATTTTGTAAACTGACTTAATGTCATGCAAAATTGAGGAAGATTGAAACCTTGATGAAAGAATTACTATCAGATATACTTAAGCACTTGGTGATTGTTTATCAAATGTTTTCAAGTAAAACCAATTTAGAGCCTTTCTGTGTGATTGAGAAAGGAATTCCTAATGGCTCATACTTTAACAATGTTTCATTTATGTACTGAGGTCAATCTTCTGTTTGACTGATTCAGATAATGGGTGGTATTTCAAATGAAGACAATGCTGACCTTTACAAAAAAGAAGAATTGACCTTTTGGTGTGAATGTTGCATGCAGAGGAGTTTGAAATGTCATAATAATCAGCTGGTTGTGTTGAATTTGTAAGAAGATATTGATGATTATTTTTCACTTTTTCCAAAGGGAACTTCGAGCCTTGGTAATTGAGATGGTCTTGGCAACTGACATGACTTGCCACTTTCAACAAGTCAAAGCTATGAGGAGTGCCTTGCAGCAACCAGAGGCGTGAGTTATCATTTGGCAGTGGTTATCTCTCTCAACCATCAGATTATAGTAATTTTTGTCTTAGTGCATTAAGTACTGTAGCTAAAATTAAACTGCACCTGCTTTGTCTTATACCATAAATAACAAATCCCCCTGCTGAAAAAAACAAAGGTTTGAACTTCTCTTCAGGATGCTTATTAGTGAACCCATGTGGAGCATAAACAAAGCAGAGACCAGTTGAGCTGAATGGTCTGTTTCCGTGCTGTAAAGTTTCAAGTAATTAGCAAAAAAAGCAATAGTGACATGAGGAAAAACTTTTTCACCCAGCGAGCGGTTAAGAACGAGAATGCACTGCCTGGTTGGAGGTAGGTTGAATTGAGGCATTCAAGATTAGCTGAAAAGGAAGAATGTGCAGGGCAAATAGAATATAATATTGTCCCAGTTGAGATGGGAAGAATGAAATACATATATATAGTCCAAAGATGTGCTGGTTAGGTTGATTGGCCAGGTTAAAAAAAAATTGCCCCTTAGAGTCCTGGGATGCGTAGGTTAGAGGGATTAGTGGGTAAAATATGTGGGGATAGGGCCTGGGTGGGATTGTGGTCGGTGCAGACTCGATGGGCCGAATGGCCTCCGTCTGCACTGTAGGGTTTCTATGATTTCTATGATTCTATGATTTCTATGATTCTATGATATATGTATCTCCGTCAGTCTGTATATTTAATAAAATTATTTCTTCCTCTGTTTTTCAAAATGGACAATTGTTGTGCTGATAAAATAGCTCCAGCTAATCACATGCTGGACTCTGGAAATTTCTGAACAATTTCAAAGTGCCTAAAGGCTATGCACCTTACACCTCCGAGAATGAAGCACTCCTTGCTTTTGTGACGTTAATGTCCCTTTAAGAATTTTTTTAAAAATCATGATCTCTGCGCGAAAAAGTTTTTCTTCATGTCCCTTTTGCCAATTACTTCAAATCTGTGCCCTTTCATTCTCAATCCTTTTACAAGCAGAAACAGTTTCTCCCTGGAGATTGAAAGTTTTACCAGTTAGCTGAAAGAAAGGCTTGTTGCCATGCTGCAGTAAAGAATCTGTATTTTGGGGAGCTGAAGACTACAAGCTGCTCTAAGTTTTCAAGATGATTTGAAGTCAGGGAATTGGATTCCAGTATTAAGTGAGCTTTAGCCTGTGCAGTGATAAACCTGGTTAAAGGGTTTCATTTATTGGATTTTGGTTCTAATTAGAACACATTAGAGATATTCATTCAGAATTATACATTTTATTGGTTGTTCTGTTTTTTGTTTGTAATTGATAAAAGTTCTTGCTAAGTTTCTTGCTATATGTGTTAACTATATTCTTAAATAAACTTTGTTTGATAAAAGCTCCCTAGTGGGTCACTTGTGTAATACCTGAAGTGAAACATCTCATGTTTATCCTAGCCAAATTCAGGATGCAAAACTTGTGGTTCAGGCGGGCTTCATAAAACACTTTGGAGTTTCTGACCTGAACCATAACGCATTACATAAATATTCCAACCAAGGCGACACAATGGTTTCGCAGATGAGATGTCTATCCAAGCCAGCTATGGCAAAGACATTCCTTTGTGATTCCTCGGCCAGAAGGATTTTCCCATTCTGCTGCAGTGAATGGGGATTTGGCTGGATGCCAAATTCTCCAACTTTGCTGCAGCCGGTAAGACCGCACCCCTAATGTCCCATTTGGTGTTAATGGTCTGACCATTAGCTGCTTCAATGGGTTCCAAGTGCCGGCTCCAAGTGGAGAGGATCTCCAAGAAGATCGCGCATATCGACACAGACATCAAGTTTCTCCAACGCCGGCATCTCCACATCAATGGGTTTCGACCAGGGGCTTCTTTTGTCAATCTGAAACTACACTATCACATGACAGAGAGTTGAGCTTTCTGAATTCCTTTAATTGATGAGCTTTTGGATCACTGTTTTGATCTCTGAAGAGAACATGACCCCAGGCCTGTTGCTGTCTACCATTTTGCCATCAAACAGCAGCAGAAGGAGCTCTATTCATGTACAATCACCTGGCCTTCATCTACACTGTGAACTACTGGAACATTGGTACAAAGAACAGTACAGCACAGGAACAGACCCTTCGACCTTCCAAGCCTGTGTCGATCATGTTGTCCTACCTAGACCAACCACTTATATCCCTCTATTCTCCGTCTGTTCATGTGTTTATCCAGATAAGTCTTAAATTTCGCCAAAGTATCTCCCTCAACAACCTCACTTGGCAGTGCAATCCACCACCCTCTGTGTACAAAAAAAATGTCCCCTACAAAGAACAAATAACAGTACAGCACAGGGAACAAGCCCTTCGGCACTCCAAGCCTGTGCCGCTCCTTGGTCCAACTAGACCAATCGTTTGTATCCCTCCATTCCCAGACTGCTCATGTGACTATCCAGGTAAGTCTTAAACGATGTCAGCGTGCCTGCCTCCACCACCCTACTTGGCAGCACATTCCAGGCCCCCACCACCCTCTGTGTAAAAAAAAAATCCCTCTAATATCTGAGTTATACTTCGCCCCTCTCACCTTGAGCCCGTGACCCCTCGTGAACGTCACTTCTGATCTGGGAAAAAGCTTCCCACCGTTCACCCTATCTATACCCTTCATAATCTTGTACACCTCTATTAGATCTCCCCTCATTCTGCGTCTTTCCAGGGAGAACAACCCCAGTTTACCCAATCTCTCCTCATAGCTAAGACCCTCCATACCAGGCAACATCCTGGTAAACCTTCTCTGCACTCTCTCTAACGCCTCCACGTCCTTCTGGTAGTGCGGCGACCAGAACTGGACGCAGTACTCCAAATGTGGCCTAACCAGCGTTCTATACAGCTGCATCATCAGACTCCAGCTTTTATACTCTATACCCCGTCCTATAAAGGCAAGCATACCATATGCCTTCATCACCACCTTCTCCACCTGTGTTGCCACCTTCAAGGATTTGTGGACTTGCACACCTAGGTCCCTCTGTGTTTCTATACTCCTGATGACTCTGCCATTTATTGTATAACTCCTCCCTACATTATTTCTTCCAAAATGCATCACTTCGCATTTATCCGGATTAAACTCCATCTGCCACCTCTCCGCCCAATTTTCCAGCCTATCTATATCCTGCTGTATTGCCCGACAATGCTCTTTGCTATCCGCAAGTCCAGCCATCTTCGTGTCATCCGCAAACTTGCTGATTACACCAGTTACACCTTCTTCCAAATCATTTATATATATCACAAATAGCAGAGGTCCCAGTACAGAGCCCTGCGGAACACCACTGGTCACAGACCTCCAGCCGGAAAAGGACCCTTCGACCACTACCCTCTGTCTCCTATGCACATCTCCTGTAAACCTTCCCCCCCTTATCTTGAACTGGTACCCCTTTGTAATTGTCATTTCTGCCCTGAAAAAGAGCTTCCAACTGTTCACCCTATCCATACCCCTCATAATTTTATAAACTTCTATCAGGTCGTCCCTCAACCTCCGTCTTTCCAGGGAGAACAATCCCAGCTATTCAATCTTTCCTCACAGCAATATCCTCCATACCAGGCAACATCCTGGTAAAGCTTTTCTGTACTCTCTCCAAAGCCTCCATGTCCTTCGGATAGTGTGGTGACCAGAATTGGACACAGTATCCCAAATGTGGCCTAACTAACGTTTCATATAACTAACACAATTTGCCAACTTTTGTACTTGATGCCCTGTCCGATGAAGGTAAGCATGCCATATGTTTTCGTCACCACCTTTTCCACCTGTGCTGCCACTTTTAAGGATCTGTGGACCTGTATTCCCAGATCCCGCTGTGTGTCTATGCTCCTGATGGTTCAGCCATTTATTTTACAGCTCCCACCCAAATTGGATCTACCAAAATGCCTAACCTTGCATTTGTCCGAATTAAACTTCATCTGCCATTTCTCTGCCCAATTTTCCAGCCTATCTACAACTCCACCAATCTTACAATCATTCGTAAACTTGCTAATCAGACCAGCTACATTTTCTTCCAAGTCATTTCTACATATTACAAACAACTCTGATCCCTGCGGAACACTACTAGTGACAGATCTCCATTCAGAAAAACACCCTTCCACCACTACCCTCTGTCTTTTATGGTTCAGCCAGTTCTGAATCCATTCAGCTAAAATTCACCCCTGATCCTGTGAGATTTAATCTTTTGCACCAGCTTGCCATGAGGGACCTTGTCAAATGCCTTACTAAAGTCCATGTAGACAACATCCACAGCCCTTCCCTCGTCAATCATTTTTGTCACTCCTCAAAAAACCCAATTAATTAAGATTGGAGAGACGAAGGATGAGAGGTGACCTGATAGAGGTGTACAAGATGTTGAGAGGTATAGATCGGGTGGATTCTCAGAGGCTTTTTCCCAGGGCTGAAATGGCTGCTACAAGAGGACACAGGTTTAAGGTGCTGGGGAGTAGGTACAGAGGAGATGTCAGGGGTAAGTTTTTCACTCAGAGGGTGGTGGGTGAGTGGAATCAGCTGCTGTCAATGGTGGTGGAGGCAAACTCGATAGGGTCTTTAAAGAGACTTCTGGATGAGTACATGGGACTTAATAGGATTGAGGGTTATAGGTAAGCCTATATATATAGGCCTAGGTAGGTAGGGACATGACCGGCGCAACTTGTGCTGTAGTTTTTCTATGTTCTATGTTCTAAATAAGTGAGACATGACCTCTCTCATACAAAACCATGCTGTCTGTCGCTAACACCATCATTCAGTTCCAAATGTGTATAGATCCTATCTCTAAGAATCTTCTCGAACAGTTCACCATCACTGACATCAAGCTCACTGGCCCATAATTATCCGGGTTATCCTTGCTCCCCTTCTTAAATAACAGGACAACATTGGCTATCCTCCAATCCTCTGGGACCTCACTAGTGGCCCACGAGGAAACAAAGATTTCTACTAGATGCCCAGCAATTTCATCTCGTCTCCCTCAGTAATTTGGGATTATCTGGCCCTGGGGATTTGTCTACCTTAATGGTTTTTAATTCACCTAACACTTCCTCCGTCGTAATGATGACTTGTTCTAAAGGGTTTATACACCCCTCTGAGACACCATCAGATGGGGGAAAAGTTTGTGCGGAACCGTTAAAAATGGCGGAGCTGCTTAATGAATACTTTACCTCGGTATTCACGGTGGAAAGGGATCTGGGTGGTTGTACTGCTGGTTTGCGGTGGACAGAAAGGATCGAGCATGTGGACATAAAGAAAGAGGATGTGTTGGAACTATTGAATGGCATCAAGGTTGGTAAGTCGCCGGGACCGGATGGGATGTACCCCAGGTTACTGTGGGAGGCGAGGGAGGAGATTGCGGAGCCTTTGGCGATGATCTTTGCATCGTCGATGGAGACGGGAGAGGTTCCGGAGGATTGGAGGATTGCAGATGTGGTCCCTATATTCAAGAAAGGGAACAGGGACAGCCCGGGAAATTACCGACCGGTGAGTCTAACCTCAGTGGTTGGTAAGTTGATGGAGAGGATCCTGAGAGACAGGATTTATGATCATCTAGAGAAGTTTAGTATGATCAAAAGTTGTCAGCACGGCTTTGTCAGGGGCAGGTCGTGCCTTACGAGCCTGGTTGAGTTCTTTGAAAATGTGACCAAACACATTGACGAAGGAAGAGCGGTGGATGTGGTCTATATGGACTTCAGCAAGGCGTTCGATAAGGTCCCCCATGCAAGACTTCTTGAGAAAGTGAGAGGGCATGGGATCCAAGGGGCTGTTGCCTTGTGGATCCAGAACTGGCTTGCCTGCAGAAAGCAGAGAGTGGCTGTGGAGGGGTCTTTCTCTGCATGGAGGTCAGTGACCGGTGGAGTGCCCCAGGGATCTGTTCTGGGACCCTTGCTGTTTGTCATTTTCATAAATGACCTGGATGAGGAAGTGGAGGGATGGGTTGGTAAGTTTGCTGACGACACCAAGGTAGGTGGTGTTGTGGATAGTTTGGAGGGATGTCAGAAGTTGCAGCGAGACATAGATGGAATGCAAGACTGGGCGGAGAAGTGGCAGATGGACTTCAACCCGGATAAGTGTGTGGTGATCCATTTTGGCAGATCCAATGGGATGAAGCAGCAGTATAATATGAAGGGTACCATTCTTAGCAGTGTAGAGGATCAGAAGGACCTTGGGGTCCGGGTCCATAGGACTCTTAAATCGGCCTCGCAGGTGGAGGATGCGGTCAAGAAGGCGTACGGCGTACTGGCCTTCATTAATCGAGGGATTGAGTTTAGGAGTCGGGAGATAATGCTGCAGCTTTATAGGACCCTGGTTAGACCCCACTTGGAGTACTGCGCGCAGTTCTGGTCACCTCATTACAGGAAAGATGTTGAAGCCATTGAAAGGGTGCAGAGGAGATCTACAAGGATGTTGCTTGGATTGGGGGGCATGCCTTATGAGGATAGGTTGAGGGAGCTTGGTCTCTTCTCCCTGGAGAGACGAAGGATGAGAGGTGACCTGATAGAGGTTTACAAGATGTTGAGAGGTCTGGATAGGGTAGACTCTCAGAGGCTATTTCCAAGGGCTGAAATGGTTGCTACGAGTGGACACAGGTTTAAGGTGCTGGGGGGTAGGTACAGAGGAGATGTCAGGGGTAAGTTTTTCACTCAGAGGGTGGTGGGTGAGTGGAATCGGCTGACGTCGGTGGTGGTGGAGGCAAACTCGTTGGGGTCTTTTAAGAGACTTCTGGATGAGTACATGGGATTTAATGGGATTGAGGGCTATAGATAGGCCTAGAGGTGGGGATGTGATCGGCGCAACTTGTGGGCCGAAGGGCCTGTTTGTGCTGTGGCTTTCTATGTTCTATGTGTCCCTCTCCTATGTGAATACCGATGCAAAGTATTCATTAAGGATCTCACCCGCTTCCTTTGGTTCTATCCATAATTTCCCTCCTTTGTCCTTGAGTGGATCAACTCTTTCTCTAGCTACCCTCTTGTTTCTAATATATGCATATCGTTTCTTTTTGACTAGACTCACAATTTCCCTGGTCATCCACGGTTCCTGAATCCTGCCTTTCCTGTCCTTCCTTTTCATAGTCACATGCTTGTCCTGCACTCCGACCAACTGTTCCTTAAAAGACTCCCATGTGCCAAATGTGGGTTTACCCTCAAACCGCCTCTCCCAAACAACAGCCTCCAAATCCTGCCTAATCCAGTTGTCGTTAGCCTTCCCCCAATTTAGCACCTTAACCCTAAGACAACACTCATCCTTTTCCATCAGTATTTGAAAGCTTCCGGAATTGTGGTCACTGTTCGACACATGTTCCTCCACTGCAACTTTGACCTGGCTGGGCTCATTCCCTCATACTAGGTCCAGTATAGCCCCCTCTCTAGTCGGATTATCCACATATTGTTCCAAAAAGCCTTCCTGGACACACTTAACAAATTCCTCACCATCCAGTCCCCTAGCCCTAAGGGATTTCCAGTCAATATGAGGAAAATTAAAGTCTCCCACTACAACAAACTTATTATTTCTACATCTGTCCAGAATCTGCCTACGTATCCGTTCTTCAACTTTCCTTGGGCTGTTTGGAGGCCTGTAGTACACCCCCATCATAGTGACTGCCCCCTTCCTGTTCCTGAGTTCTACCCACAGTGTCTGATTACATGATTCTTCCAAGGTGTCCTCCTTCTATACAGCTGTAATATGTTCACTAACCAGTACTGCAACTCCCCCACCTCTTTTACCCTCCCCTCTGTCTCGCCTAAAACATTTATATCTTGGAATATTTAGCTGGCAGTCCTGTCCCTCTTTTAACCAAGTCCCTGTTATCGCAACCACATCCACGTTCCATGCAAGAATCAAGGATCTAAGTCCATCTGTCTTACCTGTTATACTCCTTGCATTGAAGCAGATGCACTCCAGACCTCCGGGCTCACTGAATTCGACCTCCCCCAGTCTGCTCTTCCTCTTGTTGACCTGGCCTGGTACCATGCTCATCCCCAGTCTCTACACTTGCTGGCCTACTGTTCTGATTCCCAAGCCCCTGCCACATTAGTTTAAACCCACTCGAACCATACTAGCAAACCTCCCAGCCAGGATATTGGTGCCCCTCCAGTTCAGGTACAGGTGCCTTCAAATCTACTTCAACTCTATGTGCCTTCTCCCCTCGGGAAAGACTCAATTCTGAAAAGACGAATTACTCTCCAAAAGTCAACCAAGAGAAACCCTCCATTAGATTTTTGATCTTGGATTCTGCACATACATAAATGCTGCCTTGTATTTTTATTGTGGTCTGGCGCTGTACCCCATTCTTTCCCATATCCCTTATTTTTATGAGTTCAAATGGGGATGTTGCGAAACTGCCTGTCCCACTTTTTTTGTGTGCGTGCATGCACGCTAAGGGTTTAGGAAAATACAAATTACTTAAAAAGGGGGAAATCAAAAACATCTGTTTACAGAGAGGTAGTGAGGGGAGATATCAAGGCTGTTTAAATTCATCTCCATCCTGTCTGTATATAGTGGGGGCGGTTTCTGCTGCCATTTTTTGGGGAAGAGAACAGTGAAGAATCGCGCAGAAGTACCAAGACAGCTTTTGCGCCATTACATGGCCAACCTGGGGCCCAAACCCACAACCTGAGATTAATAGCTTTGATGAAATGTTTACTCAGTTTCTCTCTTCAAGATGTTGCCACTTCAGCTCAATATTTCCAGCATTTTCTGTTTTTTCTTATTTTCTTCTAGGAAGCTGTAGGAAAGCTAAAGACCTTTGTTCCGGACTGCCTTTGCTCATTTGATTTGTCCAGTCTGTTTGAAGATTAAAATCCCCTGCAATGATTACATTGCCTTTGTTACAAGCTTCAATAATTTGTTGCTTAATGTTCTATCCATTAAGTCATGCTTGCCCCCTCTGATTAGTTGCTGCTACCTCTGGGCTATGTGTCACTTTGTCCTGCACAAGAGGGTGAAGTGTAGTGCATCGTGTTTGGGTGATGTGGCTGCCATGATGGCAAATTGTAAGATGTACCTGAGAGTGAGGTGAAGTTATGAATGTTAGGTATGAGTCGTGGTTGATAGAAATCAGGTGAGTGATGGAGGTGTGGTGTGTTAAACAGTGGCTCAGGTTAATGGTGCAATTGGTGGGATTTGGCTTTTGAAGATACATTTACTGATCTTAACCGTTGAAATCTACTTTTTAGTACCATCCATTAAGGGTGTATATTGATGAATACATTAAAACTTGAATGTTAATGATTCCAGAAATCATTCAATACTTGGCAAAGCAGCCAACTCAATTCCCTTGACAAAAAGTAGGTAGCAGACTTAAAGATAACTGTAGAATAGAAGTCTACAAGATTATGAGAGGCGTGGACAGAGTGGATAGTCAGAAGCTTTTTCCCAAGTGGAAGAGTCAATTACTAGCGGGCACAGGTTTAAGGCGTGAGGGGCAAGGTTTAAAGGAGATGTACGAGGCAGATTTTTTACACAGAGAGTAGTGGGTGCCTGGAACTCATTGCCGGGGGAGGTAGTGGAAGCGGATACGGTAGTGACTTTTAAGGGGCGTCTTGACAAATACATGAATAGGATGGCAATATAGGGATATGGTCCCCGGAAGGGTAGGGGGTTTTTAGTTCAGTTGGGCAGCATGGTCGGTGCAGGCTTGGAGGGCCAAAGGGCCTGTTCCTGTGCTGTAATTTTCTTTGTTCTTTGTTTTGCTCCAAGCAAGGACCTTCATATTCCTCTACCCCTTTCTGCCTGTATAAACATTTGCACATATAATCAGTCAGATTGTGCTGCAGCAGGACATTTAGTCTGTCATTAGTTACACTTGTCTCTCCACCATTCAGCTCAAAATATTTTGCCCAAGTTGCAAATGCAAACTTCTAGAATATAAGAACTAATTAAAAATCTGTCAATCTCTCTTCATAAGACAAACCCCTCATCTCTGGAATCAATCTAGCGAAACTCCTCTGAAGTGCCTCCAATACGACTACATCCCTCCTCAAGTAAGGGGACTAAAACTGTACACAGTTCTCTAGGTGTGGTCTCACTAATGCCTTATATAGTTGCAGCAACACTTACCTAGTTTTATACTCTATTCCTTTAGCAATAAATGCCAAAATCCCATTTGCTTTCCTTATTGCCTGCTGTCCCTGCATACTAGTTTTCTGTGATTCATGAACGAGGGCATCCAGGTCCCTCTTAACAGAAGCACCAGAAGTGTTGGGTTTTAATGACTGGTGACCAAGTATTCAACCACAATAGTTTATTAAACAGTTTGAGCAGCTCTTACATGCTTCCACTCTGCTGTGTTCCGGGGAGAACTCCTGCCCTTCCAACATGTGACCCTCACAGTGCCAGGGACCCAGGTTCTCTCCTTGAGTCTCGCTCTTTTAACCTATCTCCCCCAGAGGGGTGGCATGGTGGTGCAATGACCCTGGTAATTATAGGCTGGTTAGTCTTACTTTGATGGTTGGTAAATTGATGGAAAAGGTCCTCAGGGATGGGATTTACGACCATTTAGAAAGATGCGGATTAATCCGGGATAGTCAGCACGGATTCGTGAAGGGCAAGTCGTGCCTCACAAATTTGATAGAATTTTTTGAGGAGGTAACTAAGTGTGTTGATGAAGGTAGGGCAGTTGATGTCATATACATGGATTTTAGTAAGGCGTTCGATAAGGTCCCCCATGGTCGGCTTATGATGAAAGTGAGGAGGTGTGGGATAGAGGGAAAGTTGGCCGATTGGATAGGTAACTGGCTGTCTGATCGAAGTCATGATGTGGAGATGCCGGCGTTGGACTGGGGTAAGCACAGTAAGAAGACTTCTTACTGTGTCTGATCGAAGACAGAGGGTGGTGGTGGATGGAAAATTTTCGGATTGGAGGCAGGTTGCTAGCGGAGTGCCACAGGGCTTGGTCCTCTGCTCTTTGTGATTTTTATTAATGACTTCGAGGAGGGGGCTGAAGGGTAGATCAGTAAATTTGCTGATGACACCAAGATTGGTGGAGTAGTGGATGAGGTAGAGGGCTGTTGTAGGCTGCAAAGAGATATAGATAGGATGCAAAGCTGGGCTGAGAAATGGCAGATGGAGTTTAACCCTGATAAGTGTGAGGTGATTCATTTTGGTAGGACTAATTTAAATGTGGATTACAGGGTCAAAGGTAGGGTTCTGAAGACTGTGGAGGAACAGAGAGATCTTGGGGTCCATATCCACAGATCTCTAAAGGTTGCCAGTCAAGTGGATAGAGCTGTGAAGAAGGCCTATAGTGTGTTAGCTTTTATTAACAGGGGGTTGGAGTTTAAGAGCCGTGGGGTTATGCTGCAACTGTACAGGACCTTGGTGAGACCACATTTGGAATATTGTGTGCAGTTCTGGTCACCTCACTATAAGAAGGATGTGGAAGCGCTGGAAAGAGTGCAGAGGAGATTTACCAGGATGCTGCCTGGTTTGGAGGGTAGGTCTTACGAGGAAAGGTTGAGGGAGCTCGGGCTGTTCTCTCTGGAGCGGAGGAGGCTGAGGGGAGACTTAATAGAGGTGTATAAAATGATGAAGGGGATAGATAGAGTGAACGTTCAAAGACTATTTCCTCTGGTGGATGGAGCTATTACAAGGGGGCATAACTATAGGGTTCGTGGTGGGAGATGTAGGAAGGATATCAGAGGTAGGTTCTTTACGCAGAGAGTGGTTGGGGTGTGGAATGGATTGCCTGCAGTGATAGTGGAGTCAGACACTTCAGGAACATTTAAGCGGTTTTGGATAGGCACATGGAGCATACCAGGATGATAGGGAGTGGGACAGCTTGATCTTGGTTTCAGATAAAGCTCGACACAACATCGTGGGCCGAAGGGCCTGTTCTGTGCTGTACTGTTCTATGTTCTATGTTCACTGCTGCCTCAGAGGGACCTGATTTCAATTGCGGCCTTAGGTGACTGACTGTATGGAGTTTGCAATTTCTCCCCGTGTTTGTGTGGGTATCCTTCGGGTGCTTTGGTTTCCTCCCACAGTCCAAAGATGTGCAGGTTAGGTGGATTGGCCATGCTCAATTGCCCTTTAGTGTCGAGATTAGCAGGATAAATGTGTGGGGTTATGGAGAAAGAGGGCCTGGGTGGGATTGTTGACAGTGCAGGCTTGATGGGCCAAATGGCTGCCTCCTGCACTGTAGGGATTGTATGATTCAATGAAGTAGCTACATTATCACATGACCACTCAGTCTACCATTGCATTGAGGGAAACTGGCCATGTGAGACCAAAGTGAATGGAGATTCTCCTAAAGTAATCATATTGAAAGAACGAGGAAGGATTGAGAATTCAGTGTTATTTAGAGTGGCTGAATTCAATGTCAAATCAAGTAATGAAAGAGAAATAAACTCTCCAATCTGAAGAAATGGTAGAACACACTTTGAACAGTTCATTTCAGAACTATTGAAAGCCCGTCATTATCACATCATTAAAAGAATACTTGCACTCGAAATAACCAGAACTATCCCTTCTGAAAAGTTTCATTTGTATCTAGTGTACACAATACAGTAACTACATGTTCTACAATGCAATTGTGAGGTAGATAGCAAGATGCTGTTTTTGCGACGGTATTGGTGAAGCACTGCAATTTGGACAATAACTTTTATATATTTGGATTTAATAAAGCATCTGCTCCTCATATAAAATGTATATGTGAATAACTAAGTGCCATTAGAGTCACCATTATTGTTAGCAGAATTTGGCCTTGCAAAAGTAGTCTATCAGAATTTTGCAATATATTATTTCATGCAAAATGCAGATATCTTGTGCCCAAAGGATTAAAAAAATTCACATATAACCGAAAAATGTGCCAACTGTGGGTTAATTTAGCTCTGATTCAGAGCTATGTGCAATGGAGCTCCAACATGATTTCAGACCATTTAGGGCGACAAGGTGGCACAGTGGTAGCACTGCTGCCTCCACCAGGGACCCGGGTTCAATTCCGGCTTTGGGTCACTGTCTGTGTTGAGTCTGCACGTTCTCCCCGTGGGTTTCCTCCGGGTGCTCCGGTTTCTTCCCACACTCCAAAGATGTGCAGGTTAGGTTGATTAGCCATGCTAAATTGCCCCTTAGTGTCAGAGCAATTAGCAGGGTAAGTACATGGGGTTATGGGGATAGGGCCTGGGTGGGATTGTTGTCAGTGCAGGCTCGATGGGCTGAATGACCTCCTTCTGCACTGTAGGGATTCTATGATTTTATTCTATGAGATCAAGGACACGTGTATGTTTTCTACTGACTGAATTCCTGATGTGTGTTCTCATCATCAGTTAAAGAATGATTGCTTGCCAACATAGGTCACATAATCTGTGCTACCCATATTTGTTTCATCACACTGGTTACATCACTCTAATTTCATTACTGTCGTCATTATGTTGGCTTGCAGGATTGACAGACCAAAGGCCTTTTCAATGTTGCTGCACACTGCTGATGTCAGCCATCCAACTAAAGCTTGGGAGCTGCATCATCGTTGGACCATGGCACTGTTGGAGGAATTCTTCAGACAGGTAGTGATTGTATTCTGATGAAATTATAAACCATTAGGATGGGGATGATGACCTCTGGGTTTCCGCCCATCCTGACCACACAGTGATTTTAGGCTGGGGACAAACAAGGCCTCAGATGGGAATGCCACCTTTGCCCCAATTGAGGCTCTTAAGTGGCCATTTAAAGGCTGTTTCCCACCCAGCCTCAATAAACAATAAACCTCTGTGAGGGAAGACCAGAAAGACCTCCAGACCTCCCTCCCACCCTTGCCTCTCTCCTGAGACCCCAATTGCCCCCCTCACGATTTCCCAGGCCTTCCTTGCCATCTCTGTCCTGGGACCTTGTCCTGTGGCTCCTGTACTCAGGCTCAGGCAGGCTGGTGTAGCAGCTCTCTAAGGCGGGACGTCCTCCCAAACACCAAAGTACACAATAGAGTATCTGGTGAGTTGGTGCGATGACAATAATCTCTCCCTTGATGTCAGTAAAATGAAGGAGATAGTTATTGACTTCAAGAAGCGTAGTGGACGACATGCCCCGGTCTACATCAACGGTGATGAAGTGGAGATGGTTGGGAGCTTCAAGTTTCTAGGTATTCAGATCACCAACAATCTGCCCTGGTTCCTCCACACTGATGCTATAGTTAAGAAAGCCCACCAGGAGGCAAAGGAAATTCGGCACATCCACTACGACTTTCACCCATTTTTACAAATGCACCATAGAAAAAAGCATCCTTTGTGGATGTATTGCAGCTTGGTATGGCTTCTGCTGTGACCAAGACTGCAAGAAAGTATACAGGATTGTAAACGTTGCCCAGTCCATCACACAAACCAGCCTCCCATCCACTGACTCCATCTACACTCCTTGCTGCCTCGGGAAAGCATAATCAAAGACCCCATGCACTCTGGACATACTCTCTTCCACCACCTTCTGTTAGGAAAAAGATGCAAAAGTCTGAGATCGCATACCAACCCACTCAAGAACAACTTCTTCCCTGCTGCCGTCAGACTTCTGAATGGACCTACCTTATATGAAGTTGATCTTTCTCTACACCCTATCTGTAACTACAACACTATATTCTGCACCCTATCCGTTCCTTCTCCCCTTCATGTACTCTATGAACAGTACGTTTTGTCTGCATTCCTGTAAGAAACAATACTTTTCACTATATCCCAATATATGTGACAATAAATCAGATCAAACAAGGGGCAGAAGTCTGTCTGCAGCCAATCATTAGAGCATAAATCAGGACTTCCAATAAGTCGATGATAAAGAGACCAGAAGATTTGGGCCATTACAGTTGCAGGTTAGTGTGCATGATGTAATCTTGGGAGTTTCCGTCATCTTATTTCTGCAGCCAGATGTGAGACCATTCAGCTGATACATTTCAGTTCTTCATTCATTTAATTGTTATTGTAGGGTGACAAAGAGGCTGAACTGGGACTTCCTTTTTCTCCACTCTGTGATCGCAAATCAACCATGGTGGCTCAGTCGCAGATAGGTAAGACACTAAGAGTACACATGTATCTTTATTACAGAATATTTATTTCACAACCTATGGTCAAATTAACATGGAACAAATTAAAGCTTAACACAATGTGTAAACTCCTTTTTGTATTTCTAGCAGCATCAATCCTACTCTGTTGCTTCCAAAACCAGGAACAGGGGCTGGAGTTGAAGTTGAGATGGATTGGGATTCTGTTTGAATATGACTGAAATGGAGCAATAATTCCCCCTGTCCTTCCAGCATGTTATGTTAATGTTTGAAAAATATCTACCGGAGTAACTGAAAACGAGTTTTATCATAGTAAATGATCAAAAAAAAATCAAAAGAGACAAAATAACTCATTTTGGGGGGTAAATGGAAATAATGCATTGTTGCCAGCCAGAGTGAAGATCACTATTTGGAGAATAAATGTTATAATGTTGACATTCATCTTGTTCAAGGTTTATGCTAATCTTTTCATAGAATATGGGTGGTACTTTGAACATGTGTATCATTCACACATTGTCCTTTCATGAGTGTAGTAACTCGAAGCAGACCTGAGGCAAGTAACAAACTAAATGATTTATTGACTGAGAAGAACAATGTACAACAAAGGGTTTACAGCACAACTATACAGATCTACTCCCGACAACGTCCCAACTCCAACTGAAGCCGTCCAGCCCCAGGAATGCACTTTCTCACTAGAATCATAGAATCATAGAAACCCTACAGTGCAGAAAGAGCCCATTTGGTCCATCGAGTCTGCACCGACCGCAATCCCACCCAGGCCCTACCCCATATCCCTACATATTTGCCCACTAATCCCTCTAACCTATGCATCTCAGGACACTAAGGGGCAATTTTAGCATGGCCAATCAACCTAACCCGCACATCTTTGGACTGTAGGAGGAAACCAGAGCACCCGGAGGAAACCCACGCAGACACGTGGAGAATGTGCAAACTCCACACAGACAGTGACCCAAGCCAGGAATCGAACCTGGGTCCCTGGCACTGTGAGGCAGCAGTGCTAACCACTGTGCCACAGACAACAGTATTACAGAAGGAACACCAGGGAAAAAGTTCAGTGGTCCAGAGGCCTGATCTTCTGTCAGGGGTTCTTTAGCAGCTGACAACACAGAACCCACTGATGGAGCAGATGTACTAACCACCTCTGGTGCTAGGCCCTTGCCTAGCATGTGCTGTGCTGTGGATAACATATGACCTGTGCTGTGGATAAAGGAGAATCGGTGGATGTACTATACTACTCCTGTTTCTAATTTGTATGTGGTGTAAGTCGGGCCCTTTCCTGACTAAAACCTGAGTCTGTCACTCTTGTCTATACCATACTCATTATATTTTCATCACTGAAGACATGGGCGTGTAGATTTTGGGTTTTCTGAATGGCGAGGTTGTGTCGGAGGAATGTGGGACCAGTTCACTGGAGCATTGGTCTAGTTTTCTTCACTGTTTAAGTCTCCGATCCTCACCCCTCACAAATAGTAATATGATCATGACCAGGTAATCTATTTTCGAGATGCTGGTTGAGGAATAAATATTGGCCATAATACTGGCAAAACTTCCCTTGCTCTTCAAAGAAATGCCTTAGGATCTTCTGTGTCCATATGAGAGGGTAATTCCATCCAAAAGAGATTACCACCAACAGTGTAACATTCCCTCAGTACCGCATTGAAGTGCCAGTCTAGATTTTGTGTTGAATCCCTGGAATGGAAATTGAATCCACAGCTTTGAGTCACAGATGTCAGAGTGCCAACACTGAGCCATGGCTGACATTCTAAGCTAACTGTGCCAGGATTTGTGGAGTCAGTATGTGAACCTAATTGCCATGGGGCAGGAAGTTGTAAATACCACTGTGGATGCATCTCCCTTGGCTCATGTGTATAGGCAGACTGCTCACTTTTCCTCCCCTGATCTGAATATTCCCTCTGCCCTGGAATCTCACCTTAGGCCGACTGTAGGTTGTAACACATCATCGCATCAGATACACTAGCTTCCACAGCTACATTGCATATGAACTGAATCAGTCAATGGGAAATTCCCGGCATGTAGAATCCTTGCCATTGGGCACTGCTCTGCAACTAAAGTTGCCTTGTAAGGGCGGATGAGGTTCTTTCTCTTGCAAACAGGAACAATTCCAAAAATGACAGTGACACAGCATATCTAAGCCCTTGTTATTTCTCAGTGGATTATGTTACATAGTTACAGGATTTCGAACCTTATTGAGTTCGACCTACTATTTCTGCTATTCAGAGTATTATAGGATCCATTTTTTAAAGATTCCTTCCGGCGCAGTGTTACAACTTCCCCATCATTTAACCCATTGCAAGAGCTGTGAAGTCATTACAGCATAAAAGGAAACCATTCAGCCCATCTGGTCTTTACTGGCTCTCAGTAAAGCAATCCAGTCAGTCCCATTTCCCCATTCTATCTGCCGGCCCTGCAAGTTTGTTTCACGAACCGATCCAATTTTCTTCTGAAATCATTCATTGTCTCCATTTCCATCATCCTTATGGGCAACAGTTCCATGTCATTAGCATTTGTTGCATTAAAAAAAACTCTATTTATGAAGTTCAAGATCCTTTTGCTTTGCTAACCACTCTCTCAATACATCCTGCCGTTTTCAAAGATCTATGCATATGAACCCCCACGTCACTCTTTTGGACTGTGCTTCTTGCTGCAGAACTGGTGCCACTGCTGCCAGAATCTGCACCAAGCCTCAAGCCACCCATTGTACAAGAACAAGGGTCACCATAGTACTTGCAATAACTATTGAGGCACCTCCCTGCTGAGCATCTGGCGAAAAGTGTTTGCCATGTTACCCTTTTCAGTCTGCAGATCCTGGCCGAATCCCAGTGTGGTTTCAGAACTGGAAAATCTACAACTGGCATGTTTTCTCAGGCCGGCAGCTGCAAGAGAAATGCGGTGAACAAAGTCTAGCACTATATATTGCCTTCATCGATCTCACCAAGGCACTCATCCATGTAAGTAGAGAGGCTCTATTTAAGCTGCAGGAGAAAACCAGCTGCCTGCTAAAGCTGCTCAGTGTGATCTCTTTCCATGACAACATAATGGGTAAGGTCAGCAACGACAGAGCAACATTTGGAACCCTTTGAATGTTTTAAGGTCCATGTTGGGTCAACCAAGATTATGTTCTGGCATCAAACGCTCTAAGGCATTTTCTTCCTTTGCTGCTATCATATGCCTTTGGATCATTTACAGAGTGTGTCTACTTAAATACCAAAATGGATGGAAAACTGTTCATCTTACCTTGCCTAAAATCCAAGACAAAGCTGTCCGAAGTCCTCAGCAGAGAATGGTTCTACATTGATGATGGCACACTAACCTTCTATACTGAGGAACACTTTCAGTGGCAAATGGACAGACTCTTTCATGTCTGCAAGACTTTGGTTTGACCATCAATATCAGGAAGCCAAATATCGTGGTCCAGTATGTTGCCATTCCGGCATCAAGCAGAATTGACAATGTAACCTTGGAGGTTGTTGATAAGCTGACATTTCTAGGCTCCACATTCACCAACAATCTATTTTTTTTGCACTGAAATTAATACCACAATTCGGTGTCTTTTGTTACTGCAATGGAGAGGGATAGGGCCGTACGGCAGGGCAAGGTTTACAATTGGGGGAGAGGTAATTATGATGCGATTAGGCAAGAATTAGGGGGCATAAGTTGGGAACAGAAACTGTCAGGGAAAGGAACTAATGAAAAGTGGAACTTTTTCAAGGAACAAATACTGGATGTCCTTGATAGGTATGTCCCTGTCAGGCAGGGAGGAAATGGCCGAGTGAGGGAACCATGGTTCACAAAAGAGGTGGAATGTCTTGTGAAAAGGAAGAGGGAAGCTTATGTAGGGATGAGGAAACAAGGTTCAGATGGCTCGATTGAGGGTTACAAGTTAGCAAGGAATGAGCTGAAAAAGGGGCTTAGGAGAGCTAGGAGGGGACATGAGAAGTCCTTGGCGGGTTGGATCAAGGAAAACCCCAAGGCTTTTTACTCTTATGTGAGGAATAAAAGAATGACCAGGGTGAGGTTAGGGCCGGTCAAGGACAGTACTGGGAACTTGTGTATGGAGTCAGTGGAGATAGGCGAGGTGATGAATGAATACTTTTCTTCAGTGTTCACCAAGGAGAGGGGCCATGTTTTTGAGGAAGAGAAGGTGTTACAGGCTAATAGGCTGGAGGAAATAGATGTTCGGAGGGAGGATGTCCTGGCAGTTTTGAATAAACTGAAGGTCGATAAGTCCCCTGGGCCTGATGAAATGTATCCTAGGATTCTTTGGGAGGCAAGGGATGAGATTGCAGAGCCTTTGGCTTTGATCTTTGGGTCCTCGCTGTCCACGGGGATGGTGCCAGAGGACTGGAGAATGGCGAATGTTGTTCCTCTGTTTAAGAAAGGGAATAGAAATGACCCTGGTAATTATAGACTGGTTAGTCTTACTTCGGTGGTTGGTAAATTGATGGTAAAGGTCCTTAGGGATGGGATTTACGACCATTTAGAAAGATGCGGATTAATCCGGGATAGTCAGCACGGATTCGTGAAGGGCAAGTCGTGCCTCACAAATTTGATTGAATTTTTTGAGGAGGTAAGTAAGTGTGTTGATGAAGGTAGGGCAGTTGATGTCAAATACATGGATTTTAGTAAGGCGTTTGATAAGGTCCCCCATGGTCGGCTTATGATGAAAGTGAGGAGGTGTGGGATAGAGGGAAAGTTGGCCGATTGGATAGGTAACTGGCTGTCTGATCGAAGACAGAGGGTGGTGGTGGATGGAAAATTTTCGGATTGGAGGCAGGTTGCTAGCGGAGTGCCACAGAGATCAGTGCTTGGTCCTCTGCTCTTTGTGATTTTTATTAATGACTTAGAGGAGGGGGCTGAAGGGTGGATCAGTAAATTTGCTGATGACACCAAGATTGGTGGAGTAATGGATGAGGTGGAGGGCTGTTGTAGGCTGCAAAGAGATATAGATAGGATGCAAAGCTGGGCTGAAAAATGGCAAATGGAGTTTAACCCTGATAAACCGGTTAGGGCCGGTCAAGGACAGTAGTGGGAACTTGTGTATGGAGTCAGTAGAGATAGGCGAGGTGATGAATGAATACTTTTCTTCAGTGTTCACCAAGGAGAGGGGCCATGTTTTTGAGGAAGAGAAGGTGTTACAGGCTAATAGGCTGGAGGAAATAGATGTTCGGAGGGAGGATGTCTTGGCAGTTTTGAATAAACTGAAGGTCGATAAGTCCCCTGGGCCTGATGAAATGTATCCTAGGATTCTGTGGGAGGCAAGGGATGAGATTGCAGAGCCTTTGGCGTTGATCTTTGGGTCCTCGCTGTCCACGGGGATGGTGCCAGAGGACTGGAGAATGGCGAATGTTGTTCCTCTGTTTAAGAAAGGGAATAGAAATGACCCTGGTAATTATAGACCGGTTAGTCTTACTTCAGTGGTTGGTAAATTGATGGAAAGGGTCCTTAGGGATGGGATTTACGACCATTTAGAAAGATGCGGATTAATCCGAGATAGTCAGCACGGATTCGTGAAGGGCAAGTCGTGCCTCACAAATTTGATAGAATTTTTTGAGGAGGTAACTAAGTGTGTTGATGAAGGTAGGGCAGTTGATGTCATATACATGGATTTTAGTAAGGCGTTTGATAAGGTCTCCCATGGTCGGCTTATGATGAAAGTGAGGAGGTGTGGGATAGAGGAAAAGTTGGCCGATTGGATAGGTAACTGGCTGTCTGACCGAAGACAGAGGGTGGTGGTCGATGGAAAATTTTCGGATTGGAGGCAGGTTGCTAGCGGTGTGCCGCAGGGATCAGTGCTTGGTCCTCTGCTCTTTGTGATTTTTATTAATGACTTAGAGGAGGGGGCTGAAGGGTGGATCAGTAACTTTGCTGATGACACCAAGATTGGTGGAGTAGTGGATGAGATGGAGGGCTGTTGTAGGCTGCAAAGAGACATAGATAGGATGCAAAGCTGGGCTGAAAAATGGCAAATGGAGTTTAACCCTGATAAATGTGAGGTGATTCATTTTGGTAGGACAAATTTAAATGTGGATTACAGGGTCAAAGGTAGGGTTCTGAAGACTGTGGAGGAACAGAGAGATCTTGGGGTCCATATCCACAGATCTCTAAAGGTTGCCAGTCAAGTGGATAGAGCTGTGAAGAAGGCCTATAGTGTGTTAGCTTTTATTAACAGGGGGTTGGAGTTTAAGAGCCGTGGGGTTATGCTGCAACTGTACAGGACCTTGGTGAGACCACATTTGGAATATTGTGTGCAGTTCTGGTCACCTCACTATAAGAAGGATGTGGAAGCGCTGGAAAGAGTGCAGAGGAGATTTACCAGGATGCTGCCTGGTTTGGAGGGTAGGTCATATGAGGAAAGGTTGAGGGAGCTAGGGCTGTTCTCTCTGGAGCGGAGGAGGCTGAGGGGAGACTTAATAGAGGTGTATAAAATGATGAAGGGGATAGATAGAGTGAACGTTCAAAGACTATTTCCTCGGGTGGATGGAGCTATTACAAGGGGGCATAACTATAGGGTTCGTGGTGGGAGATACAGGACGGATATCAGAGGTAGGTTCTTTACGCAGAGAGTGGTTGGGGTGTGGAATGGACTGCCTGCAGTGATAGTGGAGTCAGACACTTTAGAAACATTTAAGCGGTTATTGGATAGGCACATGGAGCACACCAGGATGATAGGGAGTGGGATAGCTTGATCTTGGTTTCAGATAAATCTCGGCACAACATCGTGGGCCGAAGGGCCTGTTCTGTGCTGTACTGTTCTATGTTCTATGTTCTAAATGTGAGGTGATTCATTTTGGTAGGACTAATTTAAATGTGGACTACAGGGTCAAAGGTAGGGTTCTGAAGACTGTGGAGGAACAGAGAGATCTTGGGGTTCATATCCACAGATCTCTAAAGGTTGCCACTCAAGTGGATAGAGCTGTGAAGAAGGCCTATAGTGTGTTAGCTTTGATTAACAGGGGGTTGGAGTTTAAGAGCCGTGGGGTTATGCTGCAACTGTACAGGACCTTGGTGAGACCACATTTGGAATATTGTGTGCAGTTCTGGTCACCTCACTATAAGAAGGATGTGGAAGCGCTGGAAAGAGTGCAGAGGAGATTTCCCAGGATGCTGCCTGGTTTGGAGGGTAGGTCTTATGAGGAAAGGTTGAGGGAGCTAGGGCTGTTCTCTCTGGAGCGGAGGAGGCTGAGGGGAGACTTAATAGAGGTTTCTAAAATGATGAAGGGGATAGATAGAGTGAACGTTCAAAGACTATTTCTTCGGGTGGATGGAGCTATTACAAGGGGGCATTACTATAGGGTTCGTGGTGGGAGATACAGGAAGGATATCAGAGGTAGGTTCTTTACGCAGAGAATGGTTGGGGTGTGGAATGGACTGCCTGCAGTGATAGTGGAGTCAGACACTTTAGGAACATTTAAGCGGTTATTGGATAGCAACATGGAGCACACCAGGATGATAGGGAGTGGGATAGCTTGATCTTGGTTTCAGATAAAGCTCGGCACAACATCGTGGGCCGAAGGGCCTGTTCTGTGCTGTACTGTTCTATGTTCTAATACAAGCATTTCAAAAGCTGCAGCTAGTATGTCCAGGCTGATTATGCGTGTGTGTAATAACAGCAACCCAATTGAGAATACCAAAATGTGAGTTTACCAAACCTGCATCCTCAAAACACTCCTCCACAATGGTGAGACTTGGACATCATATGGCAGACCACTCCCCACCTTCTGAGTTTTGCTTTGATTTATTATTGTCACATGTATTGGGATACAGTGAAAATTGTTTCTTGCGCGTTGTACAGACAAATAATGCCGTGTATGGACAAGTCCCCAGAGCCTGATGGGATATACCCCAGAATACTGAGAGAGGCAAGGGAGGAAATTGCTGGGGCCTTGAGAGAAATCTTTGCATCCTCACTGGCTACAGGGGAGGCCCCAGAGGATTGGAGAATAGCCAATGTTGTTCCTTTGTTTAAGAAGGGTAGCAAGAATAATCCAGATAATTACAGGCCGGAGAGCCTTACATTAGTGGTAGGGAAATTATTGGAGAGGATTCTTCGAGACAGGATTTATTCCCACTTGGAAATAAGTGGACTTATTAGTGAGAGGCAACATGGTTTTGTGAAGGGGAGGTCATGTCTTACGTACTTGATCGAGTTTTTCGAGGAAGTGACGAAGATGATTGATGAGTGTAGGGCAGTGGATGTTGTCTACATGGACTTCAGTAAGGCCTTTGACAAGGTCCCTCATGGCAGACTGGTGCAGAAGATGAAGTCGCATGGGATCAGAGGTGAGCTGGCAGGGTGGATACAAAACTGGCTCAGTCAAAGAAGACAGGGGGTAGCAGTGGAAGAGTGCGTTTCTGAATGGAGGGCTGTGACAAGTGATGTTCCTCAGCGATCAGTGCTGGGACCTTTGCTGTTTGTAATATATATAAATGATTTGGAGGAAAATGTAACTGATTTGATTAGTAAGTTTGCGGACGACACAAAGGTTGGTGGATTTGCGGATAGCAATGAGGACCATCAGAGGATACAGCAGGATATAGATCGGTTGGAGACTTGGGCAGAGATGGCAGATGGAGTTTAATCCGGACAAATGTGGGGTAATGCATTTTGGAAGATCTAATACAGATAGGAAATATATAGTAAATGGCAGAACCCTTAGGAGTATTGATAGGCAAAGGGATCTGGGTGTACAGGTACACAAATCACTGAAAGTGCAATGCAGGTAGAGAAGGTAGTCAAGAAGGCATACGGCATGCTTGCCTGCATCGGCCGGGGCATTGAGTTTAAAAATTGGCAAGTCATGTTGCAGCTCTGTAGAACCCTAGTTAGGCCGCACTTGGAATATAGTGTTCAATTCTGGTCGCCACACTACCAGAAGGATGTGGAGGCTTTGGAGAGGGTACAGAAAAGATTTGCCAGGATGTTGCCTGGTATGGAGGGCACTCGCTATAAGGAGAGGTTGGAGAAACTTGGTTTGTTCTCACTGGAACGACGGAGGTTGAGGGGCGAGGATAGAAGTCTACAAAATTATGAGAGGCATGGACAGAGTGGATAGTCAGAAGCTTTTTCCCAGGGTGGAAGAGTCAATTACTAGGGGGCACAGGTTTAAGGTGCGAGGGCGAGGTTTAAAGGAGATGTATGAGGCAGATTTTTTACACAGAGAGTAGTGGGTGCCTAGAACCCGTTGCCGGGGGAGGTAGTGGAAGCAGATACTGTAGTGACTTATAAGGGGTGTCTTGACAAATACATGAATAGGATGGGAATAGAAGGACATGGTCCCCGGAAGGGTAGGGGGTTTTAGTTCAGTCGGGCAGCATGGTCGGTGCAGGCTTGAAGGACCTGTTCCTGTTCTGTAATTTTCTTTTGCTCTTTGTTCTTTAGAGTACATTGGGGAGAAGGAAAGAAGAGGGTGCAGAATATAATGTTAGTCATAGCTAGGGTGTAGAGAAAGATCAGCTTAATATGTAGTAGGTCCATTCAAAAGTCTGATGACAACAGGGAAGAAGCTGTTCTTGAGTCGTTTGGTACGTGATCTCAGACTTTTGTATTTATTTCCCAACGGAAGAAGGTGGAAGAGAGTATGTCCAGGGTGCATGGGGTCCTTGATCATGCTGGCTGCTTTTCCGAGACAGCGGGAAGTGTAAAAGGAGTCAATGGATGGGAGGCTGGTTTGCGTGATGGACTGGACTTTTTTCACAAGCCTTTGTAGTTTCCTACTGTCTTGGTCAGAACAAGAGCTGTGATATTTCCGAAAAGGATGCTTTCTATGGTGCATCTGTAAAAATTGGTGAGAGTCGTAGCGGACATGCTGAATTTCCTTAGCTTCCTTAGAAAGTAGAGGCGTTCGTGGGCTTTTTTCACTATAGCATCAATGTGGAAGGACCAGGACAGTTTGTTGATGATCTGGACACCTAGAAACTTGTAGCTGTCGACCATTTCCACTTCATGATGATATGGACAGTTACAGACAGTGGAGAGAGGCAAACCTGAACTCTTTTATTTTTCTCACTGTAAGTCTATGCTATGGTCAGCCTGTCCATAAGCAGAAGTGTTTTAATTTTTGAAATAGGCTGTGGCGTGTTTCCCAAAACACAACTCTCTCTCTGTGAGGTCAATTTGTAAAGAAGTGATCTCTTTGGGGTTAAATCAGAAGTATGGTTTATTCAAACTCAGGAGATGGTCACAGCTTCATACACACACAAGTAGACAGTAAGAAGATCGGAAAGAGGAATTTTTACGACTAATAAAAGAACCGCAGATACGGATGTCAGTTCAGATGATTGCCAGAGTCTAGACAGTCAGGGTCCAGTGACTCCAGCCATGGAGAAGCTTCCGTTCACACAGCTGAAGCAGGAGTTGCAGAATTCCTTTCAAGTTGACGGTGACACAGTGAAATGAAGTTGGCATGCAGAGACTGGGTCTGCTTGGCAGGGGATGGAAGAAATCTTCCAGAAAAACAGGGTTCGAGAAGGTTTAGACATGATGCAAGCTGTTAGTCAGCCTGGAGTCCTGTTGTAATGTTTGCAGACTAAGTTTAAGCAGCAGACTGAATTGTGAGTCTGGAAATGTTGTATTAAAACTTTCCAAAGGCCAGAAGTTTAGATCATGGGCTCTCCCTTTAGGTTGTCTACTGGTTTCTGGTTTAATTGATTGTAATGTGTACTCACAATGAGAGGTATGAGATTCCACATGGATGATTGTTGCATTTTAGTCCTGTAGCTGCTGTTGGAAATTTCCAGAAGCTGTAGCCAACTCGTGAATCATGTGATCAATAGCAGCTCAGCGAAGTCCACTTTTTAAATTAGCAAAAAAGTAAGGCTTAATCCAAACAGTTTATTATCTCTTTCATGTGTTAGGGTCTTAGGGACATGACATTTGCCTCCAAGATATTTCCTCAGTATCTCTTGACAGGATATAGTCGCCAATTCAGAGTCCCTGGAGCATACTAATTCCATCAGCGTACACTCATTGCTGAGCGAACAACATCTGCAATGGTTCAGCCATCTTCCGTGGGGGATGATGAGTTTCTCTAAAGACCTTCTGTACCGAGAACCAGTAATTGGGTTTTGACTTCTTGGGCATCTGTTCCTTCTCTGCAAGGATACCTACAAATGAGCTATGAAGATATAAGTAATTGACACTCACAACTGGGAGACAGTTGCTGATGGCTATGACTTTGGAAGCTCACCACTTGGAAGAGGTAAACATAAGAACATAAGAAATAGGAGCAGGAGTAGGCCATCTAGCCCCTCGAGCCTGCCCCGCCATTCAATAAGATCATGGCTGATCTGACGTGGATCAGTACCACTTACCCACCTGACCCCCATAACCCTTAATTCCCTTACTGATCAGGAATCCATCCATCCGCGCTTTAAACATATTCAGCGAGGTAGCCTCCACCACCTCAGTGGGCAGAGAATTCCAGAGATTCACCACCCTCTGGGAGAAGAAGTTCCTCCTCAACTCTGTCTTAAACCGACCCCCCTTTATTTTGAGGCTGTGTCCTCTAGTTTTAACTTCCTTACTAAGTGGAAAGAATCTCTCCGCCTCCACCCTATCCAGCCCCCGCATTATCTTATAAGTCTCCATAAGATCCCCCCTCATCCTTCTAAACTCCAACGAGTACAAACCCAATCTCCTCAGCCTCTCCTCATAATCCAAACCCCTCATCTCCGGTATCAACCTGGTGAACCTTCTCTGCACTCCCTCCAATGCCAATATATCCTTCCTCATATAAGGGGACCAATACTGCACACAGTATTCCAGCTGCGGCCTCACCAATGCCCTGTACAGGTGCATCAAGACATCCCTGCTTTTATATTCTATCCCCCTCGCAATATAGGCCAACATCCCATTTGCCTTCTTGATCACCTGTTGTACCTGCAGACTGGGCTTTTGCGTCTCATGCACAAGGACCCCCAGGTCCCTTTGCACGGTAGCATGTTTTAATTTGTTTCCATTGAGATAGTAATCCCATTTGTTATTATTTCCTCCAAAGTGTATAACCTCGCATTTCTCAACGTTATACTCCATTTGCCATATCCTCGCCCACTCACTCAGCCTGTCCAAATCTCTCTGCAGATCTTCTCCGTCCTCCACACGATTCACTTTTCCACTTATCTTTGTGTCGTCTGCAAACTTCGTTACCCTACACTCCGTCCCCTCCTCCAGATCATCTATATAAATGGTAAACAGTTGCGGCCCGAGTACCGATCCCTGCGGCACGCCACTAGTTACCTTCCTCCAACCGGAAAAACACCCATTTATTCCGACTCTTTGCTTCCTGTCGGATAGCCAGTCCCCAATCCACTTTAACACACTACCCCCAACTCCGTGTGCCCTAATCTTCTTCAGCAGCCTTTTATGGGGCACCTTATCAAACGCCTTTTGGAAATCCAAAAACACCGCATCCACTGGTTCTCCTCCATCAACCGCCCTCGTCACATCTTCATAAAAATCCAACATGTTCGTCAAGCACGACTTTCCCCTCATGAATCCATGCTGCGTCTGATTGATCGAACCATTTCTATCCAGATGCCCTGCTATCTCCTCTTTAATAATGGATTCCAGCATTTTCCCTACTACAGACGTTAAGCTGACCGGCCTATAGTTACCCGCCTTTTGTCTCCTTCCTTTTTTAAACAGCGGCGTAACATTAGCCGTTTTCCAATCAACCGGCACTACCCCAGAATGCAACGAGTTTTGATAAATAATCACTAACGCATCCACTATTACCTCTGACATTTCTTTCAATACCCTGGGATGCATTCCATCCGGACCCGGGGACTTGTCCACCTTCAGTCCCATTAGTCTACCCAGCACTGCCTCTCTGGTAACATTAATTGTATTAAGTATTTCTCCTGCTGCCAACCCTCTATCGTTAATATTTGGCAAACTATTTGTGTCCTCCACCGTGAAGACCGACACAAAAAACTTATTTAAAGGCTCAGCCATATCCTCATTTCCCACTATTAACTCCCCCCTCTCGTCCTCCAAGGGTCCAACATTCACTCTAGCCACTCTATTCCTTTTTATATATTTATAAAAACTTTTACTATCATTTTTTATATTAATTGCTAGCCTAGCTTCATAGTCTATCCTTCCTTTCTTTATCGCTTTCTTCGTCTCTCTTTGTTGTTTCTTAAATTTTTCCCAATCACTTGTTTCTCCACTATTTTTGGCCACTCTGTACGCAGCAGTTTTTATTTTAATACTCTCCTTTATTTCCTTCGTTATCCACGGCTGGTTCTCCCTTTTCTTACAATCCTTGTTTTTTGCTGGAATATATTTTTGCTGAGAACTGAAAAGGATCTCCTTAAAAATCCTCCACTGTTCCTCAGCTATCCTACCTGCCAGCCTGCTCTCCCAGTCTACCTTAGCCAATTCATCCCTCATCCTATCATATTTCCCTCTGTTCAAACAGAGGACACTGGTTTGGGACCAAACTTTCTCCTCTTCCATCTGAATCAGAAATTCGACCATATTGTGGTCACTAGACCCAAGAGGGTCCTTCACAATAAGATCCTTAATTCTGCCTACCTCGTTACACAATACCAGATCCAAAATAGCTCGTTCCCTCGTCGGTTCCGTAACATGCTGTTCAAGGAAACTATCCCGACAGCATTCTAAGAACTCTTCCTCCATTCCACCCTTACCGACTTGAGTCTGCCAGTCAATGTGCATGTTGAAGTCCCCCATGATTATTGCCGTTCCGTTTTTACACGCGTCCCTTATCTGCTTGTTTATAGCCCTCCCTACCTCAACATTATTATTTGGGGGCCTATATACCACACCTACTAGTGTCTTTCTCCCTCTACTATTCCTCACCTCTACCCATAATGATTCCACGTTTTGTTCCTCAGAGCCTATGTCATCCCTCAGTACTACCCTGATATTATCTCTTATTAATAGCGCGACCCCACCACCTTTTCCTTCCTGTCTATTCTTCCTAAACGCCTGATACCCCTGGATATTCATCTCCCAGTCCTGGTCACCTTTCAGCCACGTTTCTGTAATGGCCACTAGATCGTACCCACTTGTGCTGATTTGCACCATCAACTCATTTACCTTGTTCCGAATGCTTTGTGCATTCAGGCAAAGTGTCCTTATTCCAGCTTTTATCTGGACCCGCTTTGATGAGTCGCGAACACCCTCTCCCTCTACTCCCTTATCTAAATTACCGCCTTCATTCACTTGCACCCTCTCCTCTACCATTAATTTTGTAATTCCCCTTACCCCTGCATCCTCCCCCCCATCAATTAGTTCCTTGATCCCAGTCAACTCTTCTAGCTCCCCTCCCCCCAACCTATCTAGTTTAAATTCTCCCCAGTAGCCTTAGCCAACCTACCGGCCAGGATATTGGTCCCCGTGTGATTCAAGTTCCACCCGTTTTTTGTATACAGATCACCCCTGCCCCTAAAGAGGTCCCAATGGTCCAGGAACCTGAATCCCTGCCCCCTGCACCAGTCCCTCAGCCACACATTCATCTTCCACCTCACTCCATTCCTGCCCTCACCTTCCCGTGGCACAGGCAGTAATCCTGAGATTACTACCTTTGCTTTCCTCTTTCTCAGCTGTCTCCCTAATTCCCTGTACTCCCTTTTCATGACCCCTTCTCCCTTCCTACCCACATCAGCGGTACCAATATGTACCGCTACCTCAGGATCCTCTCCCTCCCACCTCAGGATTTCCGGGACGCGACTAGCGACATCCTGGATCCCGGCCCCAGGGAGGCAGACCACCATGCGAGAATCCCGCCTACCTCCGCAGAAACGCCTGTCTGTCCCCTTCATCATCGAGTCCCCGATTAATACCGCCTTCCTCCTCTTTTCCTTAGCCCTCTGAGTTACAGAAATGAGAAGAGAGCTCAGAGAAAACAGGGACCAGTGAATCATACATCTTTGCAACTCACCATTCAGGAGTCCCATTCTAGCATGGCAGTCTCTGCTGCAACAATTGCAGCAAAGACTGCCATGCTAGAATGGGACTCCTGAACCACACTGGACAATGTTTAACACAGAGTTGGCCACATAGTGCAAACCATTGTCTTACAAAGTGGAAGGCTGTAAACCATTGCCTGGTTAGGTTGGTGGTGTCTGAAAGGAGAAAGGAGTGAAGGTCATGTTGTGGTGAGGGAAATGCTTACATCATTTACAGAATGTAAATTACAGGAGATTGTGAGATATGGGGTAAGTGGTATGTGAAGAGAAGCAGGTACAATTATTCAGTCAATTTGAATGATTTCAACCTGCCGCTGGCCACATGCCTGCACCAATGATGGTGAGCACCGTCTCCTCCAAGAGTGGAAGGTCATTTTCCCACAGATTCAAGTTAAATAAGTAGGCTTACATTTACACTGTTCTGGCTTGCATGTGTTATGTCATCACCTTGTCCTGCAAGAGATTGGGAAGTGTGTGAGTATGGTGCAATGTGTTTGGTTAATAGGCTTGTCATAATTCAGTGGCTCTCAGCAAGGGTAAACTGAGATTATGAATGTAAGGCAGTAAGTGCGTGAGGGTGAGGTGAGGCAAATAAATGTTAGGTATGAGGTTTGAGTCATGATTGATAAATATGTCTAGTTCTTGGGTAATGGGCTGTAGTGCATTGAACAGTGTATGGGCCAAGTGACGGTACAGTGGTTAACACTGCATCCTCACAGCGCTAGGGATCCGGGTTCGATTCCAACCTTGGGTGATTGTCTGTGTGGAGTTCTCCCTGTGTTTGCGTGGGTTTCCTCTGGGTGCTCCAGTTTCCTCCCACAGTCCTATGATGTGCAGGTTAGGTGGATTGGCCATGCTAAATTGCCCCTTAGTGTCCAAAGATGTGTAGGTTATGGGGATTAGTGGGATAAATGTGGGGGGGTTATAGGGATAGGACAGTGGAGAACCATTCTCTCTTCCACCTTCCATTAGGAAAAAGATACAAAAGTCTAAGAGCACGTAACAACCGACTCAAGGACTGCTTCTTCTCTGCTGCCATCAGACTTTTGAGTTGAGCTACCATATATTAAGCTGATCTCTCGCTACATCCTAGCTGTGACTGTAACACCATATTCTGCACGTTCTCCTTTCCTTTTCTCCTAATGTACTCTATGAACAGTATGTTTTGTCCGTATAGCATGCAAGAAACAATACTTTTCACTGTATCTCAAGACATGTGACAATAAATTAAATCAAATCAAATGCACTGTCAGAGTCAGTGCAGACCTGATGGGCCAAATGGCCTTCTTTTGTACTCATGGTGTGGAGATGCCGGCGTTGGACTGGGGTAAACACAGTAAGAGTTTTAACAACACCAGGTTAAAGTCCAACAGGTTTATTTGGTAGCAAATGCCATTAGCTTTCGGAGCGCTGCTCCTTCCTCAGATGGAGTGGATATCTGCTCTCAATGCCCTGATTGAGAGCAGATATCCACTCCATTTTTTTTTCATAGAAACCCTACAGTGCAGAAGGAGGCCATTCGGCCCATCGAGTCTGCATCGACCACAATCCCACCCAGGCCCTACCCCCATATCCCTACATATTTACCCGCTAATCCCTCTAACCTACGCATTTCAGGATTCTCAGGGGCAATTTTTAGCATAGCCAATCAACCTAACCCGCACATCTTTGGACTGTGGGGGGAAACCGGAGCACCCGGAGGAAACCCACGCAGACACGAGGAGAATGTGCAAACTCCACACAGACAGTGACCCGAGCCGGGAATCGAACCCAGGTCCCTGGAGCTGTGAAGCAGCAGTGCTAACCACTGTGCTACCGTGCCGCCCCATCTGACGAAGGAGCAGCATGTGAAGTTATTGAACTTCTTTTGACACAAAATCCAAGTCCTTGGAGCTATTTCTGGCATTGGCTGGCATAGCTATTCTCCCTCTTCCTTCTAATGGCCTGTCTTGCAGACCTCCTGTTTCCTCCTTTATAGCTCCTGTCCGCCTGCACAACCAAGGCCTCCAGTGTAATGTTGGAAAATCTTGGAGTTTGTGCTCTGAAATGGTGTGCCATCATTCAGTGTTCTTCTTTCTTATGTTCTCTTCTGCTCTAATTTCCAAATGATGGCATAATGGTAGTAATCCGGTGAACAGCTCTGGGGACCCGGGTTCAAATCCCACCATGGCAGATGGTGAAATTTGAATTCAATAAAACAATCGGGAAAGATGTTGATTATTGAATCATTGTCAATTTTCATAAAAACCCATCTGGTTCACTAATGTCCTTTTACGGAGAGAAATCTGCCATCCTTATCTGATCTGACTCCCTCACAGCAATGTGATTGACTCTTAAATAGCCTAACAATCACTCGAGTCGAGAACAGTTCGGAATGTGCAATAACTGCTGGCCTAGCCAGCGATGCCCACTTCTCATGAATGAACTGAAAAAAAACCTGCTGCCACCAGAATGCTACATTTGCTTCTTTAAAAGTTGTTGGCCTGGTTTAAGTAGGCGCTGTTAGTCTAGCCTTTGACAATTTGATGTATCCTGTAAAATTACCAACAGCAGTTGGAAGTGATTTCCCTAGTTTGGACCTCTTTAAGAGTTGAAAGAACAGAGTGTTAGCCCATTTTCCCACTCAGCTTGACAACATATGCTCCAGCCATATTGAATGGAGACAATGACAGGAAGGTCCATGGAAGAATTAAAGATTTGATCTGGGACGTGGCCTGTTTACTAATTTCACTTTGTTTTATTGCTCTTAATGTTATAATTATTTTATAGAGAATTTGGCAGAATACTTTATTGCTGTCTCACACTGAATCTATGATGTATAATTATATCACTTCTCTGATGTGCATTTCAAAGAAATGGCACTTCATTCAAAACAAAATGTAATAGTTTCAATTCTAAATTAGGAGCTTCCAACAGTCCCACCATCAAATAACACAACGGGTTATGAAACAATGTACCTTTTTTTAATATGAAGCAAAATACCACCTTCTTGTTACACTTACTCTGAACGGAATTGTACTGCAGATAATTGAATCTCGAGACTATGGAAGGGTCAATGTCTGTCATCTCATCATGAGCAACTAATTCCTATTCCTAAAACATAATACATTCCTGTCAGATACACCATGGTCACTCACTTTGCAGTCCTTTAAGGAACATTTGTTATTTTTAAAATAGTTGCCATGATTTTTTTCCAGGTTTTATTGACTTTATTGTGGAGCCAACATTTTCCGTTTTGACTGACATGACTGAAAAGATTGTAACTCCCCTTATTGATGAAGCATCCCGCTCTAATGCAAGTGGATTTCGGCGAGCCAGGTTAGTCAGAAACTAAAATCTGGATCATCTGTTCGCTCTGAAAGATTGTCAACATTTCAGGAGCTGTTAGCTTTGATTAATGGTCATGTGGTTCAGTAGCCAGAGGAGTCTTTCTGCTCTCCATTCCAAGCTATCCTTCAAAATGAATGCTGAAATTGGTAGAATGGACCATTAAGAAGCATTCTGTTCAATGAGTGTTACTGTAATTCAGCACTCCCTGGGAGCTGCAGGACACTCACTAATAGTGTGGGTGGGGAGGTGGCAGTTCAAATGGAGTGGGGGACTGACCACTCCTATTCCACCCTGATTGACTGCAATTTTGAATTATAAGCATCAAGGATACCTGCCTCAATTTAGTGTGGTTCTGTTTGAAAATGCAGATCGGACTCTGATCGCATCATCAGACTCCAACCTGCAAATTCACACAGAGACCTAGGGGGGAGGGGGGTGGGGGGCACTTTCTAGGCAGTCAAAGAAAGCTGTATATCAACAAAGTAAATTTAAAATGATTTTATGTTCAGAATCTTGCATCCCTAGATCAAAACTGCATGTGTAAAATTCAGCATGATGATGTTGGGTTGTGAACCCAAAGTCAACACGTCAGTTTCCCATAATGTGGAGTTCCAGCATTTTTAGAAAACTCACTGAAAGGCAATTGATCTTGCAGGGCAATTAACCCGACTAATCGTATGTTGCCCACACCATAATGCAGTGGGTGTTGGGGAAACCTGGGTAGTGGGAATTACATTTTTCAACGGGAGCTGCTGCAAAGATGGCTATAAAGACTGCAAAGTGGGACTGTGGTTGACTTTACAAGAACAGGTCAGGGAGACTTTTTGTTACTGTGGTTATATTTATTTTCTCTTTCAATTTAAACTCCATTAGGCCATTTCCTGATAGAAGGGGAATAGCCCTGCTGTTCTAGCCAAGCTGTTCCAGTGCTGCTACAAAACTGGCACCTACCCGGCAATGTGGAAAATTGCCCAGGTACGTCTTGCATACAAAAAGCAAGACAAATCCAACCCGGCCAATTACTGCCCCATCAGTCAACTCTTGATCATCAGTGAAGTGATGGAAGGTGTCATCAAGAGCGCTATGAAGCGGCACTTACTCAGGAATAACCTGCTCACGGATGCTCAGTTTGGGTCCCGCCAGAATCACTCAGCTCTTGACATCACTACAAGCTTGGTTCAAACACGGAGAAAAGATCAGAATGCCGAAGATGAGAGTGACAGCCCTTGACATCAAGACAGCATTTGACTGAATATGGCATCATGGAGTCCTAGCAAAACTGGAGTCAAAGGGAATCGGGGGGACAAACCCTCCGCTGATTGGTGCAAAGGAAAATGGTTGTGGTGGTTGGAAGCCAATGATCTCAGTTCCAGGACATTACTGTAGGAGTTCTTCAGGGTAGTGTCCTAAGCCTAACCATCTTCAGTTGCTTCGTCAATTACCTTCCTTCCCTCAGAAAGTAAGAAGTGGGGATATTCGCTGATGGAGTGTGGAGCGAGTAAGATCTGCGATTAATACCTGTGTTGAATAACAATAATCTCTCCCTCAATGTCGACAAAATAAAGAGATAGTCATCGACTTCAGGAAGGATAGTGCAGGGCATGCCCCTGCCTACATCAATGGGAATGAAGTGCAAATGGTTGAGGGTTTCAAGTTTTTAGGTGTCCAGATCATCAACAACCTGTCCTAGTCCCTCCATGTGGACACTATAGTTAAGAAAGCCCACCAACGCCTCTACTTTCTCAGGAGAAGGATATTTGGCAAACTCTCACCAACCTCTACAGATGCACCATAGAAAGCATTCTTTCTGGTTGTGTCCCAGCTTGGTATGGCTCCTGCTCTGTCCAAGACCGTAAGAAACTACAAAGGGTCGTGAATGAAGCCCAGTCCATCACTCAAACTAGCCTCCCACCCATTGACACTGTCTACACTTCCTGCTGGCTTGGAAAAGCAGCCAGCATAATCAAGGACCCCACGCACCCCAGACATACTCTCTTCCATCTTCCCCTCTTCCACACCCTAGCTATGCCTGTAACACTACATTCTGCACACTCTCCTTTCCTTCTCTATGTATGATATGCTTTGTCTGTACAGTGCGCAAGAAACAATACTTTTCACTGTATACTAATACATGTGACAATAATAAATCAAATCAAAAGCCTGTCTGTGGACTGAGTTCTTGAGACTACAGCTCTGTAGTAGAGAATTTAACACTGGTGACGAAGGTTGGAGTGACCGGTGGCTTGTAAGGTGAAAGATCAGGACCTTCATTGGGGTGGTCTGTTGGGATCCACAGTGCAGGGTGAAAGAAAACTCTCGGAGGATGGATAGGACCATGGGGGTAAGAGGGCGTTAAGGGATACAGCAAGTTGAACAGGGCGCCGTCAACGGTTATAAATCTGTCTCCACGGCCTTCACTGGCATCGATTGTTGCGGGGCAATTGGAAGTAGACTCGGTCATTGGGCAATAGGGAATACCGAGTACTCAGGGAGTGCAGGAGTAAGAAGCAGGCTTTGGGCCTAGTTTCAGGGGCAGAAAAACCCCTGCTGCCGGCAAAGAAGAATGGTGGAAAAATTTGACATCATAGACGCGTTCAATGAGGAAGCTGAGTCATGGACGACCTCCATTAAACGGTTCAGTATATTTGTGAAGGCAAATCAGGTGGCAGAGGACCTCATTGTGCTGGCCTTTCTTAGCACTATTGGAAGTAAGACAATTGGCATCCTGAGGAGTTTACCACAGCCAGAGAAACCGGCTGAGAAGCCATTCCAGGATTTGTGTGCAGTATTGGAGGGGCACTTCACGCCAAAACCACTGCTAATCACGGAGCATTTCCACTTTTACAAGTAGGACTAGATGAAGGGTAAGACCCTCAAAAGCCTCGTGGAGCATTGTGACTGCAGGGCTTTCTTGCAGGATGTGCTATAGGACCGGCTTGTATGTGGCCTCCAACAGGAAGCACTTCAGTGAAGATTACTGGCAGAGCCGCATCTGGAGTTTAAGAATGATCTCAAAAGCTCTATCTTCTTGGAACGGGCTGCCAGGGAGGCAGCACACTTAGGCACTAGTGCGAGGGTGCACAAGATGACAGTGACACCAAAGAGTCAGTCACGACCTGAGAAATGCTGCCATTGTGGCCGAATGGGTCTCTCAGAATCCAGTTGATTGACGAGGGGAGCTCAGTGCTGGAACTGTCAGAAAATGGGCCACATTGCCCGGAACTGCAGAGCACCAGTGCCCCAGGAGAGTGCGAAGTTAAAGCAATCTGGGTTAAGACCCAGGAAGAAGTGGCCAGTGTTGATGAGGAAAGAAGTCCATGGGGTCTGCAGAGAAAACAGAGCAGACTGAGAAGATATAGTTTAAACTAAACATCTGTCTGTGCAAGGTGAAGCACTCGGCGATGTCCAAAGTGGGAGGGAAACCAGTGAAGATGGAGGTGGACACCAGGGCGGCAATGTTGCTGATCCCATGAAATGTTAAATCATCTACCTCTGAAGCAAGTGAACATCACTCTTGAGGACGTGCATGGAAAAGTTGATTCCTCTTGAGGGCTTTGTCTCAGCCAAGGTACAACTGAGGGACCAGTGCACGCATCTACCTTTGGGTGTCATTAAAGTGACTACCCTGCCTTGTTCAGACAGTCTGGCTGACTGATGAACAGGTGGTGAACAGATTAATAGAGTCTCGTTCGAGTCAGAATGATATTTTGGAGCGATACAAGAAGGTGTTTAATGGAATCCTTGGTGAGATGAAAAGAGTGAAAGTGAGCTTACAGCTGAAGCTGGATACATGCTCAAAGAGCATGAAGGCACATCCAGTAATGTACGCGATTAAACCCAAGGTGGAGGCCGAACTCGAGATCATGGGTTTGGGGGTATTGGAACCAGTGGTCACGAGTGAGTGGGCCACGCCCATTGTTCCCATCATGAAGACTGATGGCTCAGTGAGGCAATGCAGGGATTTTAAAGTCACATTGAACCCTAGCATATGTGCGGATCAGTATCTGTTACCCCTTATCAAAGACCTGTTTGGTGGCCTTGCTGGTGGCCAGAAATTTACCAAAATGGATCTCTCCCAAGTTTATTTGCAGGTGGGATGGCCGAAGACTCTCAGCCACTGTTAACTACCATCACATATGAAGGGTTACAAACAACTGCCTTTTGACATTACTTCGGCTCCAGCCATTTCTCAAAGAGCAATGGACCAGATATTGAGTGGTCTTCTGAGAGTTCAGTGTTACCTAGATGACACCCTGGCAACTGGTTCCGCAGATGGGAAACACTTGCAGAACTTAGAAGAGGCACAAAGAGACTGCAGGAATGTGGGCTGCAGATTAGAAAAGAGAAGTGTGAGTTTTTCAAGGACTCTGAATATTTAGGACACATTATCAATGGTGAAGGATTACATAAAGCGCCAAAGAAGCTGGGGGGCACAACAAAGTAAGAAGTGTCACAACACCAGGTTAAAGTCCAACAGGTTTATTTGGTAGCACAAGCCACAAAAAACCTGTTGGACTTTAACCTGGTGTTGTGAGACTTCTTACTGTGCTTACCCAAGTCTAACGCTGGCATCTCCACATCATGGTCACATGAGACCAGAAAACATGAACCAGTTGAGGTCCTTCCTGGGACTCTCAAACTATTATGGCAAATTTGTGGCTGACTTGGTGACAGCACTGAAACCACTGCATCAGTTATTGATGAAGGGACAGGTGTGGAAAAGAGAGCCAGAGTGTGAGAAGGCTGACCAGGCAGTGAAGAAGTCATTGAAGGTCTCTGAGGTCCTAATGCATTTTAATCCCAAACTACCTCGTTAGCTGGCCTGTTACACTTTGCTGTGTGGCATGGGAGTGATGCTATTCCATTTGATGGCAAATAGAGAAGACAAGCCCTTTGCATTTGCATCACTTTCTAAAGCGGAAGAAAACCAAGTGCAAATAAAGAAGGAGGCACTAGGCATCATTTTTCGGGTTGCTAAGTTTCACCTCTATCCGTATGGTAGGATGTTTGTCTTGCTGACAGACCGCTGACTACGATTTTGGGACCTCACTCAGGGATTCCATCCATGGCCGCAGTTCGATTGCAAAGGTGGGCGTTGATATTATCAGAACACTTGTATGAAATCCGTTACCACCATCAGATCATGCGAATGCGGAAGTGTTTTCCAGGCTGTTATTGCCTAGTAATAAAAAGGTCCTGGACAAGATTGTCCAGATCATGTACATTTCACAAGATCATAAGCTGCTAAGGTAAAACATGCCACACGAAAGGATCCCACAAGTGGTAGACCTCTTCTGCAATGAAAGAACAAGCCGACAGAAGAATCCAGAACTAAGGCCATATTTAAGCCAGCAGTGGCAATTGTCAGTGCAAGACGGTTGTTTGTTGTGGGGGTTGTCATTCCCCCTTCCTTGTGGAGAAAGGTTTTGGAGCAAGGGCACCCAGGGGTGGTGTGCATGAAAGAGGTGGACCACAGTTGTGTGGTGACCAAAAGTCCATACGAGCATTGAGGAGAAAGCAGGCTCTTGTGTATCGTGTTCAAATATTCGGAAGGCACCACCTACGTCACCATTGCACCCATGGGAATGACCAAAGGGGCCTTGAGAGCAGGTCCACATAGATTTTGCAGGGCCAGTGGAAGGCCAGGTGTTGCTGGTGGCTATCGACGCACACCCTAAGTAGTTGTAAGTGAAATGTATGAAGTTGGCGACCACAGAATCGACCCTTTGCAAGCTTGATGAATGTTTGCTAGGTTTGGATATCCAGACCAGGTTGTAAGTGACAACAGACCACAGTTCGTGTAGTGGGACTTTGTGGAGTACATGGAACTGCTTGGAATTCATCATATAAAGTCTGCGCCCTACCACCCAGAGACGAATGGCTTAGCACAGTGCTTTATACAGTCTGTTAAATACCCACTAGAAGATACATGGGGGAGAGGGGTCATTGATGCAAAGATTAAACCAGTTCTTCAGTGTGTACAGGAACACTTCCTATGCAACAACTAAATGCATCCTGGTGGCATTGATGTTTGAGAGATAGATACGTACAATGTTTTACCTACTGAAGCCTGATGAGACGAGTGGTGGAGAGGAACCAGGAGGCTGATGGGCTGTCGAGCTGAACATGCCAATCTGAGGGTATTCCAGAAGGGTGAGTTGATACTTGCCAGGAACCATTCTTCGGGGGAGAAGTGGGTTCCGGCCACGATTGTAGCCAAGACACAGCCTTTGTCCTATATGGTGGAAACTCAGGATGTATTAGTTTGGCAGACCAACTGCTGGTGCCCCACATCAGGGGGTGAGTCACATCAACAACTTTGGAGTCCTTACGGATGGCATCAGTGGGGGTACCAGGAAAGGGAGCGTGGAACCAATAGCTCCTCCTTCTACAGAGGAAACTGGGGGTCCGGTATTGGCAACCAACGGTGTGCAAGAAGGGGGTCACCATTGGTGGTTTTGCCAAAGCCATGATCACCAAAAATGAACCAAAGGTGAGTTCCAGTTCCCAGAAAGTAATCTCCATGACACCGTTGTTCCCCCTGACAGATTGACCATGTCAATATAGTATGTACATGTGAGTGGGAGCTAAAGGAAGGAATGTATCATATTGTAAATAATACTGTGGGTTTATCATAATAGAGGTTTACAGCATGGAAACAGGCCCTTCGGCCAAACTTGTCCATGCTCCTCTTTTTTAAACCATTAAGCTAGCCCCAATTGCCCGCGCTTGGCTCATATCCCTCGATACCCATCTTACCTATGTAACTGTCTAAATGCTTTTTAAAAGACAAAATTGTACCTGCCTCTACTACTACCTCTGACAACTTGTTCCAGACAGCACCATCTGTGGAAAAAATTGCCCCTCTGAACCCTTTTATTTCTCTCCCCTCTCAAGTTAAACTTATGCCCTCTAGTTTTAGACTCCTTTACCTTTGGGAAAACATGTTGACTATCGAGCTGATCTATTCATCATATAAAGTCTGATCGAGCCCCTCATTATTTAAAAACCACTATAAAAGATGTAAACAGGTACGATATAATTGGGATTATGGAGACATGGCTGCAGGGTGATCAGGGATGGGAACTGAATGTGCCAAGGTATTTAGGAAGGACAGGCATAAAGGAAAAGATGGTGGAGTGGCATTACTGGTTAAAGAGGAAATTAACACAATAGTGAGAAATGATGTTAGCTCTGACAATGTGGAGTCTGTATGGGTAGAGCTGAGAACTACCAAGGGGCAAAAAAACATTAGTGGGTGTCAAACTACAGTAGTGATGTTGGGAAAGGCATTAAACATGAAATTAGAGATGCATGTGATAAGGGAATATCAGTGATCATGGGTGATTTTAATCTGCACATAGATTGGGCCAATCATGTTAGCCACAGTGCCGTGGAGGAGGAATTCCTGGAGTGTATACGGGATGGTTTTCTTGACCAAAATGTGGAGGAACCAACTAGAGAGTAGGCTATCTTAGACTGGGTACTGTGTAATAAGAAGGGAATCATTGCCAATCTCGCTGTGCGAGACCCCTTGAGTATGAGCAACCATAACATGATAGAATTTTTTATCAAGACGGAGAGTGAAGTTGATTCGGAGACTGGGGTGCTGAATATTAATAAAGTAATCTATGAAGATATAAGGCGTGAGTTGGCCTTGATAGATTGGGGAGAGTTACTTAGAAGGATGACAGTGGATAGGCAATGGCAAACATTCAAGGAACGCATGGGGGAATTGCAACAACTGTTTATTCCTGTCTGGCACAAAAGCAAAATGGGTAAGAGGGCCAATCCATGGCTTACAAAGGAAATTCAAGATAGTATCCAATCCAAGGAAGAAGCATACAGATTGGCCAAGAAAAATAATAGGTCTAAGGATTGGGAGCAGTTTAGAATTCAGCAAAGAAGGACCAAAGGATTGATTAAGAAGGGGAAACACAGTATGAAAATAAGCTTGCAGAGAACATAAAGACTGACACTATGAGTTTCTATAGATATGAGAAGAGAAAGAGGTTGGTGGAGACAAATGTAGGTCCCCGGTAGACACAAACAGGGGAACGGAGACAAAGAAATGGCCGAGCAACTGGATAGATACTTTGGTCTGTCTTCACAAAAGAGGACACAAATCAGATACCAGAAATGTTGGAGAATGCAAGATTTAGTGAGAGGGAAGAACTGAGGGAGATCAATATTAGTAGAGAAATGGTGCTGGGAAAATTGATGGAACTGAAGGCACCTAAATCCCCAGGGCCTGATAATCTACATCCCAGAGTACTTAAGGAAGTGGCTCTAGAAATAGTGGATGCATTATTTGTGGTCATCTTCCAGGATTCTATAGACTCTGGAACAGTCCCTGCAGATTGGAGGGTAGCTAATGTCACTCCAGTATTCAAACAGGGAGGCAGAGAGAAAACGGAATTATAGACCAGTAAGCCTAACATCGGTAGTGGGGAAAATTCTCGAATCCATTATCAAGGACTTTATAGCGGGGCATTTAGAAAGCAGTCGCAGGATCAAACAGAGTCAGTATGGATTTATAAAGGGGAAATCATGCTTGACAAATCTGTTGGAATTCTTTGAAGATGTAAGTAGTCGAGTTGACAAGGGGGAGTTACTCGATGTGGTATATTTGGACATTCAGAAAGCGCTTGACGAAGCCCCGCATAAGAGATTATCGTGCAAGATTAAAGCGCCTGGGATTGGGAGAAGTGTATTGAGATGGATAGAAAACTGGTTGGCAGAGAGGAAACAAAGAGTAGGAATTAATAGGTGCTTTTCAAATTAGCAGGCAGTAACCAATGGGCTGCCACAGGGATCGGTGCTGGGACCCCAGCTATTCACAATATATATTAATGATTTGGATGAGGGAACAAAATAACATCTCAAAGTTGGGTGAGAGGGCGAACTCTGACGAGGATGTAGAGATCCTTCAGCATGAGCTGGACAAATTGGGTGAGTGGGCAAATCAAGACAGATGCAGTATAATTTGGATAAATGTGAGATTATTCACTTTGGAAGCAAAAACAAGAAGGCAGATTCCTACCTGAATGGCTGTAAATTGGGAGAGGGGAGTGTGCAATGGGACCTAGTTGTCCTTATGCACCAATCGCTGAAGGTAAGCATGCAGGTGCAGCAGGTGGTAAAGAATGCAAATGGTATGTTGGCGTTCATTGTGAGAGGTTTCGAGTACAGGAGCAGGGATGTGTTGTTGCAGTTATACAGGGCTTTGATGAGGCTACACCTAGAATACTGTGTGCAATTTTGTTCTTTTCTGAGGAAGGATGTTCTTGCTCCCGAGGGAGTGCAGCAAAGGTTTACCAGGCTGATTCTGGGGATGGAGGGACTGATGTATGAGAAGAGATTGACTCGATCAGGATTGTTTTCACTGGAGTTCAGACGAATGAGGGGGAATCTCATAGAGACATATAAAATTCTAACAGGACCGGATCAGGTAGATGCAGGAAGGATGTTACCGATGGTGGGGGTGTTCAGAACCAGGGGTTACAGTCTGAGGATATAAGGTAGACTAGACTATTTAGAACAGAGATGAGGAGATATTTCTTCACCCAAAGAGTGGTGAGCCTGTGGAATTCATGACCAGAGGAAATAGTTGATGCCAAAACAATGAATGTATTCAAGAGGCGGCTAGAAATAGCCCTTGGGGCAATCGGGATCAAAGGTTATGGGGAGAAAGCAGGATTAGGCTATTGAGTTGGACGATCAGCCGTGATCGTGATGAATGGCGGAGCAGGTTCGAAGGGCCGAATGGCCTCCTGCTGCTCCTATCTTCAATGTTTCTATAAGTTCACCCCTAAGTCTCCTACGCTCCAGGGAAAAATGTCTCAGTCTATCCAGCCTGGATGTATCGGAATATGATGTATCAGAATTCTGTAAAAAGGAAATGTTGTAATTGTATGTAAATAGTTTTAATTTCTGTTGCTGTTACGGGGGTTGTGTTTAGAGGGGAGGAGTATTATGTATGTTGGGGCACAGCCCCTTTAAGGGAACAGGTCAGGTGACCCTCAATGTGGAGTGATCTGCCTGGGAACTTCCCCAAGAGGGCAGTTGTAGTGTGGAGCATAAGACCTGCAATAAATACCTGTGTTCCCTGACGCCTGACAGTAGAGTCAGTTCTTGAGGATACACCTCAGTAGTAAAGAATTTAACAGCCAGCGTTTAGACCCGATATCCTATCAGTAAATTGCAGGGTTTGACCCTCCAAGACAGCTACCAGTCCTTCAATGGAGGAAGCTATGTATTCTGTAGAGTAGGTAATCTCAGCACTCCTGGCCTGCTTGCACACCATCACTGTCCATTCCAGTGCACAGAGCCCCTTTGGAGTCTCTGCCACGTTTCCACACACCTCATGCAGAATCTGCTATAATAAAGGCAAAGTACTGCCGATGTTGAAATCTGAAACAAAAACAGAAAACTCAGCAGGTCTGACAGCATCTGTGGAGAGAGAATAGAGCCAACGTTTCGAGTCAGGATGACCCTTCATCAGAGCTGCTTTTCTGTTTTTGATGCAGAATCTGCTGCCTGATAGACCATTTCAGCTCATCAACAGACTGAAACTCAGTCTCTAGCTGACCTCCAATACTCCTGAGTGCCAGAGGACTGCTCCATCTCAGTCTCTGATAGCTGCTCTTTTGATCATGATGTGCTCTCTCCACTGTTTGGATCCCTTAGAGCCGACTCTCCCATACCCACCAAAGAGCATGTATCTGAACTAGTGCTGCTTGCAAAGCAAGGGTGTGATTCTGTACCTTCTGAAGCTTCTTCTTCTTCCTCTGAGGTCAGCGACAGTCCCTTAGCTTGTGGTTGCCGTCGATGTTTTTCATTTGAGGTGAATTAAGAGACATGTGCTTCATCACAAAACATTGTGGCACCATTAGGAGATGGTAGGCGGTGTTTGAATATTAGATAATAGCAAATTGCTGCGGATACTGGAATCTGAAACCAGATTCCAGCATCCGCAGCAATTTGACCAAGCTTCTGGACTCGAAACGTCAGCTCTTTTCTCTCCTTACAGATGCTGCCAGACCTGCTGGGATTTTCCAGCGTTTTCTCTCTTGGTTTGAATATTAGACACTTCAGCATCTTCCCAAATTGTACAAATGTCTAGTTCCAAGAGAGTGGGCCTCATCCCATCATTTACATAACAAAAGTTTCTAGGAGATAGGAATGCAACCTGGGACTCACACTGTCCCGGAATCATCTTCTAACCTCACCTCAGACTCACACTGACCCGGAACCTTCCTCTAACCTTACCTCAGACTCACACTGCCCAGAATCTTCCTCCAACCTCACCTCAGACTCTCACTGTCCCAGAATCTTCCTCCAACCTCACCTCAGACTCTCACTGTCCCAGAATCCTCCTCCAACCTTACCTCAGATTCGCACTGCCCCGGAACCTTCCTCTAACCCCGCCTCAGACTCTCACTGCTTCAGAACCTTCCTCCAACCTCACCTCAGATTCGCACTGCCCCAGAATCTTCCTTCAATTTCACCTTAGACTCACACTGCCCTGAAAGCTTCCTCCAAACTCAACTCATACTTGCACTGTCCCGAGACCTTCGTTGAATCCCTCTACCCAGCCAGCCTATTCACTAAATCCTGCAGGATCTTTGATTCATTTCTACCTTAACCACACTTGCCACACATCACTGTTAATATCAGGCTCATTGTGTTTGGTAGTATCTAGTATTGATCGATGATTTTCTTTGTATCTAGTCTGCACAGTATGTCACCCATTGACCTGAAACGGACAAGTGTGAAGTCTATGATGTCTGATCGAGGTTCGATAAATTCTTCCCTGCTCGCTGTGGATATGAAGAACTTTAAAAGTATCTGGACTGAAACATTGTCTCAGAACCGTGAAAAGTGGAAGGCTCTGCATAAAACAGGTTTCTAAGATTCTAAGATTTACCAAGATTCAACATCCGTTGTTCTGCCTTTAAGGAAGGCGGATTTTAGCTCATTTCAAGCAGTCAATAGGGAAACCAGTCCCCAGAGGACTGGCAGGAATACTCCTGTTCCTTTCAGCCCCACAAAGGATAAAATACTCAAAATTTTCACCCCCTTCTGCCTCCTAATAAATTTCCTTGCTGTGTTGGCCTGCTGGGAAACTCACAGTTCAAGTCATGTAGAAACATCGTACTGAAGTCCTGAAGACATTAGTAGGATCCGACATGCACATGTCAAAAAAGATCCTGCCAACTTGGGCAGATCTTGCGGCTTGCAATCAAGACAGGTCAGCCCTTGGCAGTTCCAGGGTGGGTGAGTGAACAGCAGATTTTAACTGCTCCCCTGATCTGGGTTCTACCCAGCAGGTAAATTGTCCTCAAGCAGTCAATTAACACTTGAAGCTTTCCTCTGAAGATCTACATGCCCATTTGCTGTGAGCCACCACCACTTCAGGATTTTGCACCAGAAGTGATGTCTGACTCCAGCATATCTGGAATCATGGGCCTGATTTTAATCCTATGTAAACAGGTGGTTTTTGAATGAGGTCAAGTCTCACCTAGTGTGCTCGTGGCAAGAAAACATTTCTCATCTTCGTCTCCACAGCAACACTGGATGATAGCAAGGAAAATTACATAATTCTACCTGAGGCGGGTAATTCATCTGGAGTCATCACACAGCAGAATTCTCACCCATCCCATCTGTGATGCAATCATGTAAAACTTTAATGTGCTTTCTGAACCCTCACCCGCAAAGAGCCTGAGAAAGTAGGAATGAGAAATGTAGAGATTAAATATGAGGTAGTGAAATAATGGTAAAAAAGAGTTTGATAAGTAAATTGTTGTAATATTCTGATTTATTTCAGTATCATACAGTGAGGTCTAGTAATTCTTAGAAGTGAAGTTTTGCAGGAACTGATGACAGGCTAGATGTTCACAAATGCTTCAGTGATGTTACTAAATTTGTTCATTTAATTAGATGCAGAAGAAAGAGCCAGAAAAGAAGCGGAAGACAAGGACAAGGAAGAAAAGGACAAGGAAGAAAAGGACAAGGAAGAGCACAAGAAAAGAGCAGTGAAGGAAGAGCATCAACCTGTCACAGATCAAAAGAATGAACACGACAAGGACATTATGGACAATCAAGCAAAAGGCCATCAACCTAATGTAAAACACAGCGGGTGCCCTTTATTCGTTTCTATGTCTCAGAATGATCCAGGCTGTTGGAAAACAGAGAAAGGAACTGGCAACAATAAGGCAGAAGGCAGAGCACGGCTTATAAAGAATGGTGAGTCAAAGCCTTGCATGCTGAAATCTGAGATTCTGGCACTTGCATAGAATCCCTACAGTGCAGAAAAAGGCCATTCGACCCATCGTGTCTGCACTGACTCTCCAAAACAACATCCCAGCCAGGCCCTTCCCTTTGCCCTATCCCCGTAATCTACCTAATTTGCACGCATCGTTGGGCACTAAGAGGCAATTTAGTATGGCCAACCCACCTAAGCTGCACAGCTGTGGACTGTGGGAGGAAATCGGAGCACTCAGAGAAACCCACAGAAGTTTAGAATGAAATAAGAAGTCATTCTACCTATCATATTTACATCTGTGGAATGATGGGTAATTAGTTCCACTGCCCTGCTCTTTCTAATTTCTCCTACATATTAGGCATTAGACCAGTGATCTTTTGATATGTATTAATAATCAGGACTGTATGGATCATATTTTCAAGCTGGCAGTTTCAACTTGGCGAAGGATACTTAGCAGCCCACAGGAGGACATATGCTGGTGAAATGAACAGAGATATGGCTGGTGAAATTTAAAGCTGATTAACATTTCCTGACTCACAGCAACATGGCCTGAATTTTCACGATGGTGAGGACTTGGCATCCGCCACCCTGAGAATCGGCAGAAATTGCATTCCCATCCATGCTGACAGGCCTGCTGCCACTTTACGTTCAATTGAGTGCTGATTGGCAGCAGGTGGGGCTTCTGTCTGCACTTGAACAGAAGTCCCACCTTGAACAGCCTCAAAATTGAAGCTGGGCAGAAAAAAGCCCTCAAGAGACCGACCGATAACGACCTTAATAAGGTAAGGGTAGGCTTCCCTTCCAAGGTCCTGCCCAACCCATGATGAGACCGAGTCTAGGTTGGGCAGGCAGGATTCTGGGGGGAATCCCATCATCCAATCTGATGCTCCCCCATCTCAGAACCCTCACCTGATGAAGGAGCATCATTCCGAAAGCTCGTGATTCCAAATAAACCTGTTGGACTTTAACCTGGTGCTATGAGAATTCTTACTGCGCCCACCCCATTCCAATGCCGGCATCTCCACATCATGACCTCAGAACCCAATGGTAAAGTTCTGGGTTTGGTGGGAAGAGTGGCAGAGGGGCCCGGCATTAGGGGAAGTGTATAATTCTGGCCCATGTTTTGAGAAAGTACAAGACACTGGACATGGAATTACATGAAACAGACTTTATTTATATAGCATAGGTGGGTCAGCTTAACTAGACTTTGACATTTTATGGAACCTGCAAGAGTGGCAAATGTGGCATGCAGAATGACTGAATTAGGTGAGATTTGAAATGTTGATTTCCTTGATGGCAGGTTGAGATGTTTGTGTCATTTATGTTTATGGTATGTCAAGCCTTGCACCTAGCCCTGTAAATACTAATTATAATCAACTGGGAAAGTGGCAATGACAACAGGTGAAGTGGTTCGTACATTCAGTTCTGCCACTGAAAATGATGTGACACTGATCAAATTCGATCTGGAGAGTAACTTTCAGTCTTTAGTTCTATTCATTGAACCGTTTGAGTAACTGCATCATCTTTTTCCTGGATCAAAGGTCAGAGATAAAGGTCACAAGGCAGCATGGTGGCACAGTGGTTAGCACTGCACCAGGGGCTCGGGTTCGATTCCAGCCTTGGGTGGCTATCTATGTGGTGTTTGCATGTTGTCCCCCTGTCTGCATGGGTTTCCTCTGGGTGCTCAAGTTTCTTCCCACAGTCCAAGTATGTGCAAGTTAGGTATATTGCTAAATTGCCCCTTAGTGTCCCAAGATATGTCATTTAGCTGAATTAGCAGAGTAAATATGTGGGGGTTACGGGGATTGGGCCTGGATAAGATGATCGGTCGGAGAGCCAGTACAGACTCAGTGGGCCGAATGGCGTCCGTCGGCACTGGAGGGATTCCATGATTCTATTCTATAAGGTAAGCCTGCTTGACTGTGGGCCAGTAGAGGCCCTTGGTCAATTAAGGTCATTGGTATATTAGACTTCAATGTCAAGGCTTTGGAGTGTAAGAGGAAGAAATTTACTGCAATTGTTTAGGGCTTTATTGAGCCCACACCTGAAGTTGTATATTGTTTTGGTCTTGCTATGTAAAGAGGAAGGTATTAGTCTGACAGGGGGCTGGGGACACAGAACATTAGTAAAATAAAGACACTAAGAAGCAAGTCAGAGTGAGTTCAGTTATGTTGAGTGCCAAGAGAGTACATTGAGGCTGGATGGTCTTTATTTTAATGCTCGGAGTGTAATAGGTAAGACTGATGAGTTAAGGGCATGAATTGACGCATGGAAATTTGATATTGTTGCCATCACAGAAACATGGTTGAGGGAAGGGCAGGACTGGCAACTCAACATTCCAGGATATAAAATCTTTAGGTGAGGCAAAGGAGGGTGTAAAAAGGGAGGTGGTGTAGCACTATTAATTAAGGAGTCAATAAGGAGAGATGCTATGCTATCTTGGAAGGGTCTTCAAACAAGGCTTTGTGGGTCAAATGTAGGAATGGAAAGGAGGCAGCCACATCACTGAGAGTGTATTATAGGCCCCCAAAGAGTCAGCAGGAAATACGTAGACAATTCACTGAGGTGTGTAAGAATATTAATCCGGTAATTATATTAGGGGTTTTCAACTTCTGCAACATAAATTGGGATAGTCATAGTGTAAAAGGTTTAGAGGGGGCGGATTTCTTGAAATGTATTCAGGGGTGTTTTTTTGTAGAATATCAATATGTAGAAGGCCCAACAAGAGATGGAGCAGTGCTGGATCTGGTTCTGGGGAACAAAACTGGACAAATGTTCAATGTGACAATGGGGGAGCATTTTAGCAATAGCAACTGCAACACGGTATGGTTCAAGTTTGTTATAGACAAGGAGAAAGATGGCCTGCAAAAGATGGCTTTGGATTGGGGAAAGGCATGTTTTATTAAAATAAGGCAGGATCTGGCCAAAGTTGACTGGGATAAGCTTATTGTGGGGAAAGTCTGCAGTGGAGCAGTCGGGGGCATTCAAAGAGGAAATGGGAAGAGTACAGGTCCAACATGTTCCCAATAGGGGGAAATGTAAGAGCAATAAATTCAGGGAACCCTGGATGTCTAGGACAATTCAGGGACTGGATAAGGACGAAGAGATGAACTTTTAACAAGTTCAAAGGCAATAGTTCAGGCATGGTCTGAGAGGAATATAGGAAGTGCAAGAAGAAAGTTAAGAAAGCAATTAAAAGAATGAAAAGAATTTGTGAACAAAATCAGGGAGAACTCTATAAATATAGATATTTAAACCAGTCAGTTTGACCTTGATGGGTCAAGGCATTGTCCTGGGTAACGAATGGCTGCCACTTATTTTGTTTCACTGAAACTGGTGCAATGTGTGTACATGTTCTTTCTGCCTGAAAAGAACAGGGTGCTGTTATTAATATAACCCAGCTCTGACGAAAGGCCCATCCAGATATGAAACGTTAGTTCTATTCTCTCTCCGCAGATGCTATCAGACCTGCTGAGATTTTTCAGCATTTTTGTTTTTGTTTCAGATTCCAGCATCTGCAGTATTTTGCTTTTATATTAATATATGTAGCTTCCACGACATACAAATATGCCACACTAAGAGCCTGACGACAACCTTAAATTGCTTGTCAGTGTAATTCTTAGCACAGTGAAGATTATTTAGCAAATGTTTTCCAATTGTGGAATCACACCGAATGTTGGTCACTTGTGTTTTGAACTTTGCTGGTTGGGTAGAGTCTGTACCTCCGCCGTTGTGAACGGCAGCTGGGACTGTTATTTAATGATGCAGTCTTAGGGACATATGGCCTACATACCTAGCACCACACTGGCACTGAAATTCAGATATCACATTCTAATTTGTGTGATAGGTGGAATGCCTTTTAGGCTTGATGGCAGCATCCTGTTAGTGATGAATGTTAGGGCAGCACGGTGGCACAGTGGTTAGCACTGCTGCCTCTCAGCGCCAGGGACCTGGGTTCAACTCCGAATTCAGGTAACTGTATGGAGTTTGCACATGCTCCCTCTGTCTCTGGGTACTCTGGTTTCCTCCACATTCCAAAGATGTGCGAGTTTGGTTAATTGACCATGCCCCTTAATGTCAGGAGGATTAGCAGGGTAAATACGTGGGGTTACAGGAATGGGGCCTGCATGGGATTGTTGTCAGTGCAGGCTCATTAGGCTGAATGGCCTCCTTCTATGCTGTGGGGTTCTATGATTCTAATACCACTCGTGCCTAAGAGTGATGTGAAATAGCTAGCTTTCACCTGTTGCTCAAATCTTTGAGATAGGGCCTTACGCTCCTTGGGTTTGTGTGATATACAGTGTAAAATGATCTGATCAGGACACCTGTTATCCTGCAGGATGCCTTTGATGCATTCTATTCAGCATCAAGCTTGCATTGTGAGCAAATGGTCCAAGGCCCTATTTACAAGGTTGCGATAAGGCCAATCTTGTATTGCTTGAAACTGTAAGAATCCCAACGAGTACATTTACCAGTGAAGGTAGACTGTGGTAGAGAACCCCCTGGCATATTTTTCCACTAATACTTCAAGGAAAGGGAATTTGTTTGAGCACTCCATTTCAAAGGTGAATTTGAGCACAGGATGGAGACCATTAAGTGTGTAATGAAATGATTACATGCAGCTGTGGATTTAAATATATTAAACATATTGTCCGCATATTGGAAATATGCAAGGAGTAGGAGGTTAGGTGTCAATCCATTGAAGAAAACATTTTTCATGGAACCCAACAAAGATGTTTGTGAAAGCTGGGCAGAGAAGTGATCCCATGGCAACACCGTCTATTTGGGCATACATGGTGTTAAAACTGAACTCAATTGCACAAGTTGTTGAATTCATAAGTGCAATGAATACGGATTCATCCTGTGGGAGAATGGCTACCCTTGTCAGATCATTTTGTGTTGCATGTTGCATAAATTCAAGAACGGGCCGAAGGACGTCACTTTTGGCAGTGTAAGTGCCCAGTCTCCCTCAGATTACCCTGGAAGAGCAAGATATTTCAAACATTTGAGCAACAGGTGAAGCTAGCTGGTTCACACTGCTCCTATGCAAGTGATGTTCGCCATCTCAGGATGACCTACTATCATGAAGAAGTCCTGCAGTGATGTCCTGGAGCTGAGTTGTTTGGCTTCCACCGACCACTAACATCTTTCTTTGTGCCAGGCGTGATGTAAATCAATGGAGAGTCCTCCCATTGATTTCAATTTTGCTAGTGTTCCTGGATGCCACACTCAGTAAAGTGCTTCCTTGATGTCAAGGTCTCACTTCACCTTGAGTTTAGTTCCTTTAATCCATGTTTGGATCAAGGCGGTAATGGGTCTGAAGACGAGTGGCTCCAACAGAATTTAAACTGATGGCACGGATAGAATATACGTGTTTTCTTATTGACTGTGGTCAGTCTATTTCGTATGGAAAGAAATGTGTGTTCTCTTACCTCCTTGAGTGCATATTCCAATTAAATAATTCAGCAGCAAGCTTTTGTGAGTTTAAAGATACATATTATTTATTTTTGTACACTTACCTGAATTAAACACACTCATTCTCATACACACACTCATGCACACAAAGTTTGGATACAGGTGAGGGAAATTACCATTTACAGATTACTGGTATCTTAGTCTCTGGCTTACCTGGCCTCTGTGTGGCAGGCCAGTGGTCTCCTGAATTGCTTCAATGCTTTAAAGTTGAAGGGAGAGTCTTGTAAAGCAAAGATTTACAGCTGGTTGTGAAGTTTCTTGTAGTCAGAAAGCTAAGAGGTAAGTTCTCAGGTGAACTTTAAACTGAAGCAGGTTTGTTGGGGGGGGGGGGGTCCTTCTCTGTTGGAGTCTTCTGTTTTAAGGCATTGCTGTTAATTACTTTCACTGCTTTCTGACTTGCAGTTGGGTCTTGGCCTGGCTTTCTGACAAACTGATGATTGATGACTAACTGTAAATAGTGAGAAGTCTCACAAAACCAGGTTAAAGTCCAACAGGTTTATTTGGAATCATGAGCTTTCGGAGCAGACACAATCTTTGCCTATACATGCCGTGTTTGTGAAAGCACCTCTTCATTCACCTGATGAAGGAGCAGCGCTCCGAAAGCTCGTGATTCCAAATAAACCTGTTGGACTTTAACCTAGTGTTGTGAGACTTCTTACTGTGCCCACCCCAGTCCAGCACCGGCATCTCCACATTATAACTGTAAACAGATCTTGGCTAACCTTTAGAGGCAGATATAAACATGACTGCCCCATATAGCCTTTCAAACGTTCAAGTCCATTTCCAAATAAGGGTTGGTATTTATGTTGATTTCACATCCTGTGAAATAACTCCTCGAGGCCGATGTCCCTTCACCAAATTTATTTGCAAAAGGATATATTGGCCTTTGAGTCCCTAGACCTGACTGGAAAATTTCAGGGTATTTAAGCAGGACTTCATTAAGCTGGCCACTCTAGTTGAAAGATATTGAGCTTCAGATTAATCTCACATACCAGTCGATCTCTTAGCATCTCGTTAAGGGTTAAACCAAATTCACATGCTTCCGATCGAAGTTTATAAAATGATGAGAGGTATAGATAGGGTGAACAGTTGGAAGCTTTTTCCCAGGGCAGAAATGACAATTACAAGGGGACACAGTTCAAGAAAGATAAGGGAGGAAAGGTTCAGTGGAGATGTGCAGATGAAGCTTTTTACACAGAGGGCAGTGGGGGCCTGGAATGCACTGCCAAGTGAGATGGTTGAGGCAGATATGTTAGCCACATTTAAGACTTATCTGGATAAACACATGAACAGACAGAGAATAGAGAGATATAAGTGGTTGGTTTAGATAGGTAACGTGATTGACGTAGGCTTGGAGGGCCCAAAGGCCTACTCCTGTACTGTACTGTTCTTTGTTCTTGGGGCTGTAGGGCTTGTCACAGAGGCGAGGAAAAGTAACAAGCTGAGATTTGCAGATTGGTGGCATAGTGGACAGTGAAGAAAGTTATCTCCAATTGCAACGGGATCTTGATCAATTGGGCCAGTGGGCTGATGAATGGTAGATGGAGTTTAATTTAGACAAATGCAAGGTGATGCAGTTTGGTCGATTGAACCAGGGCAGGACTTACTCAGTTAATGGTAGGGCATTGGGGAGAGTTACAGAACAAAGAGATCGAGGGGTACATGTTCATAGCTCCTTAAAAGTGGGAGTCACAGGTGGACAGAGTGGTGAAGAAGGCATTCGGCATGCTTGGTTTCATAGGTCAGAACATTGAATACAGGAGTTGGGACATCTTGTTGAAGTTGTACAAGACATTGGTAAGGCCACACTTGGAATACTGTGTGCAATTCTGGTCACCCTATTATAGAAAGGATATTATTAAACTAGAAAGAGTGCAGAAAAGATTTACTAGGATGCTACCGGGACTTGATCGATTGGGTTATAAGGAGAGGCTGAATAGACTGGGATTTTTTTCTCTGGAGCGTAGGAGGCTGAGGGTGACCTTATAGAGGTCTATAAAATAACGAGGGACATAGACAAGGTAGATAGTCAATATCTTTTCCCAAAGGTAGGGGAGTCTAAAATTAGTGGGCATAGGTTTAAGGGGAGAGATATAAAAGTGTCCAGAGGGGCAATTTTTTCACAGAGGGTGGTGAGTGTCTGGAACAAGCTGCCAGAAGTAGTCGTAGAGGTGGGTACAATTTTGTCTTTTAAAAAGCATTTAGATAGTTACATGGGTACGATGGGTATAGAGGGATATGGGCCAAATACGGGCAATTGGGATTTGCTTAGGGGTTTTTTAAAAAAAAGGCAGCATGGGCAAGTTGGGCCGAAGGGCCTGTTTCCATTCTGTAAACCTGTATGACTCCCGATCTGAAAAAAGCATGTAGGGGTCCGGGTAGCGATCCCTACCTGAGGAACGTCAGGAAGTCAAGGTTTGAAGTTGTGAAACTGAAGAGAATTCTGCCTGCCAGGAACAGATAAGAAAATATGTTGGGAAGATATTAAAAGAACATGTTGGTCCCGACTGGAGAGCCCACGAGTGAAATTGACACACAGATCCATATTGGAACAAGGAGGGAAAAAGAACACACTCTCTCTCCCTCTCCACGCCCCCCCGCCCGCCCCTCCCCCCCCCCCCCCCCCACTCCCACGCTTCCCTCCTCCCCTTCACACACTCCCCCCCATCCCCCACCCACACACTCTCCCCCCCCCCCCCCCACAAACAGGCTCTATCTCTCCTCCCCGCCCCCCCCATGCATGTTCTCCACCTCACCACATTCTCTCCAACACCATCTGCCCGCACCCGCCCGCACCCTCCCCCACCCAGAAAAAGGGACCATGCAATACTTTCACCTCTTAGCATTTTACAATTTTTTATAATTTTACAAACATGAATTTGATTATTCTACTCAACATTGCAACATCCCCCCTCGGTCATTTATTCCCCCCCCCCCCCTCAGTGTTCCCCGCCTCGGTGATTTACCCCTACCAGCTGCCGCCTCGGTGATTTACCCCTACCAGCTGCTGAGGTAAAAGTTTAACAACTCAATCATTTGACTATTTTCCTGCTTGGTACCCTCCCTCTCCATTTTTGCTTCTCATCCAACCATGGTCTGGTCTTCCTCTGCATTTGCTGCAAATAGGCTCATCAGTTTGAAAGAGGAACCAGCCTGTGATTGGATGAGCAGCTTCCCTGCTTTTTTGAGTCAGGCCAGCTGAATGCACCAGAAGCCACCCTCGGAAAATCTCAGAAGCATCAAGTACCTAGTTTCGATACACATCCATAGACTTCGCGATTAAAATGCTTTGCAACATGAAAGTCAATGGGTAGGATTATCCGGACCTGCTAGCAATGGGCAGAGGCAGACGTACAATGAAACACACCCAATGTGTCCTGCCCAATTGGGGGAGCAGCATGCTGGCCAGTGGCTGTGGGGGCACTAATTAATCATATAATCATATCCTTACAGTGCAGAAGAAGGCCATTCGACCCATCGTGTCCGCACCCACCCAGGCCCTATTCCCCTAACCCCACATATTTACCCTCCTAATCCCCTGACACTAGGGTCAATTTAGCGTGGCCAATCCACCTAACCTGCACATCTTTGGACTGTGAGAGGAAACCGGAGCACCCGGAGGAAACCCATGCAGACACAGGGTTAATGTGCAAACTCCACACAGACAGTGACCCAAGCCGGGAATCGAACCTGGGTCCCTGGCGCTATGAGGCAGCAGTGTTAACCACTGTGGCACCATACCGTCCCATTAGAGCCTGATAGCTCTGAATTTGCTGATAGGCTCACTTGAGCCTGCATGCCCTGTCCAACCTGCTCCTGGCAGCTCTGGCCAGCTCCCAGCCCCTCCTGTGCCGCGCTATCTCCCTGAGTCACCGAGCCATGATGGCCGTGAGTGCCTGGGTTCAGCCCAGCCCTGACTGCTTATTCAATGAGATGCTCTGGGTGCGGGTGGGTGGCCTCTGCCTGCTGCAACAGGTCATCATGAAGAATTGTAGCTAGCCCTTTTAAGGAGCATCCCTTCCTACAACTAACAGCCCAGCATGGCAGAGCGGGACAACAAGAACCTCAATGATTTCTTTGCCAAAAGAGACAAGAGGAACTAAAGAGGAAGAAAGAGAAGCCGTGAAGAAGGCCTATCGTGTGTTAGCGTTTATTAACAGGGGGTTTGAGTTTAAGAGCCGTGGGGTTATGCTGCAACTGTACAGGACCTTGGTGAGACCACATTTGGAATATTGTGTGCAGTTCTGGTCACCTCACTATAAGAAGGATGTGGAAGCACTGGAAAGAGTGCAGAGGAGATTTACCAGGATGCTGCCTGGTTTGGAGGGTAGGTCTTATGAGGAAAGGTTGAGGGAACTTGGGCTTTTCTCTTTAGAGCGGAGGAGGATGAGAGGCGACTTAATAGAGGTTTATAAGATGATGAGGGGGATAGATAGAGTGGACGTTCAGAGACTATTTCCTTGGGTGGATGTAGCTATTACTAGGGGGCATAACTATAAGGTTTGTGGTGAAAGATATAGGAGGGATGTACGAGGTAGGTTCTTTACTCAGAGAGTGGTTGGGGTGTGGAATGGACTGCCTGCTGTGATAGTGGAGTCGGACACTTTAGGAACTTTCAAGCGGTTATTGGATAGGCACATGGAGCACACCCAGAATGATAGGGAGTGGGAAAGCTTGATCTTGGTTTCGGAAAAGGTTCAGCACAACATCGTGGGCTGAAGGGCCTGTACTGTGCTGTACTGTTATATGTTCTATGTAGCATCAAAGTTTTCAAGGCAGTGCCTCCCTCTGGGCCAGTCAAAGCCTCCACATCTCCTGAGGCCCCCTACCCTCACCCTGGTTCTGGACCCACTCCCGTGCTGCCACCAGAGTGGCCAAGAAAGTGAAGGAGAAAAGAGCAGGTGGCGAAGAACGAGTGCCAGGATCCCCTGTAAGAGCGGGTCAGCTTCCTTGAATGTTTTGAGGACTTCCTCCAAAGTGCCCCGGTATTCTTTGGGTGATGCCCCTGTTATTAAGGCATTGTCCAGATACACGACAACTATTGGGATCCTTTGCAGAAGGATTTTCCTGGTGTACTGAAAGATAGCGCATACAGATGAAATACTGAAGGGTAGTCTCATATATTGGAATACACCGTTGTATATATTAATGGTGAGAAATTTCCTTGAGTCTTCCTCCAGCCCAAGCTGTTGGTACGCATGACTTAAGTCCAATTTTGTGTGCTTGAGGCCTCCTGCCAGTTTAGCTTGAAGGCCTTCTATTCTAGGAATAGGACATCTAACTATCTGGGCAGCCCTGTTCAGGGTCAGCTTGTAATTGCCACAAATCCTCACTGTGTAGTTTGGTTTCAGTGCTGGGATTATTGGCACAGCCCATTCTGAGAATTGTACACATTTAATTATTCCTAGGTCTTCCAATCATAGAAACATAGAAATAGGAACAGGAGGAGGCCATTTGGCCCTTCAAGCCTGCTCCCGCCATTTCATTATGATCATGCCCGATTGTCCAACTCAATAGACTAATCCTGCTTTCTCCCCATAACTTTTGATCCCATTCGCCTCTAGCCGCCTCTTGAATACATTCAATGTTTTGGCATCAACTACTTCCTCTGGTAATGAATTCCACAGGCTCACCACTCTTTGGGTGAAGAGATATAAGATAAATCCAAACCATAGAAACCCTACAGTGCAGAAAGAGGCCATTCGGCCCATCATGGACAGGTGGAGGATCTCTCGGTGGGTGAGCATCTTGGGGATAGCGATCATAATTCTATCTCCTTCACGATAGCATTGGAAAGAGATAGGATCAGGCAGGCTAGGAAAGTGTTTCTCTAGAGTAAAGGGAAATACAGTGTCATCAGGGAGGAAATTAGACGGGTAAATTGGAAGGAGGCATTCTTGGGGAAAAGTACCGAAGGAAAGTGGAGGATTTTCAAGGAATGTTTGTCTGGAGCTCTGCATGACAACGTTCCGATGAGACAGGGGGGTGTTGGTAGGGTACGGGAACCGTCGTGCACGAAGGTTGTGATGAACCTGGTGAATAAGAAAAGAGAGGCGTACAGAAGGTTCAGAGAGCTAGGAGGTGTTAAGGATTTAGAGGAGTATACGGGATGTAGGAAGGAGCTTAAGAAGGAAATTAGGAGAGCGAGAAGGGGTCATGAGAAGGCCTTGGCAGGTAAGATTAAGGAGAATCCCAAGGCTTTCTACAAATATGTCAAGAGTAAAAGGATGAGATGTGAAGGCATAGGACCCTTAAAAGGTGAAGGGGGAAAAGTTTGTGCGGAACCGTTAGAAATGGCGGAGCTGCTTAATGAATACTTTACCTCGGTATTCACGGTGGAAAGGGATCCGGGTGGTTGTACTGCTGGTTTGCGGTGGACAGAAAGGATCGAGCATGTGGACATAAAGAAAGAGGATGTGTTGGAACTATTGAATGGCATCAAGGTTGGTAAGTCGCCGGGACCGGATGGGATGTACCCCAGGTTACTGTGGGAGGCGAGAGAGGAGATTGCGGAGCCTTTGGCGATGATCTTTGCATCGTCGATGGAGATGGGAGAGGTTCCGGAGGATTGGAGGATTGCAGATGTGGTCCCTATATTCAAGAAAGGGAACAGGGACAGCCCGGGAAATTACCGACCGGTGAGTCTAACCTCAGTGGTTGGTAAGTTGATGGAGAGGATCCTGAGAGACAGGATTTATGATCATCTAGAGAAGTTTAGTATGATCAAAAGTAGTCAGCACGGCTTTGTCAAGGGCAGGTCGTGCCTTACGAGCCTGGTTGAGTTCTTTGAAAATGTGACCAAACACATTGACGAAGGAAGAGCGGTGGATGTGGTCTATATGGACTTCAGCAAGGCGTTCGATAAGGTCCCCCATGCAAGACTTCTTGAGAAAGTGAGAGGGCATGGGATCCAAGGGGCTGTTGCCTTGTGGATCCAGAACTGGCTTGCCTGCAGAAAGCAGAGAGTGGCTGTGGAGGGGTCTTTCTCTGCATGGAGGTCAGTGACCAGTGGAGTGCCCCAGGGATCTGTTCTGGGACTCTTGCTGGTTGTCATTTTCATAAATGACCTGGATGAGGAAGTGGAGGGATGGGTTGGTAAGTTTGCTGACGACACCAAGGTAGGTGGTGTTGTGGATAGTTTGGAGGGATGTCAGAAGTTGCAGCGAGACATAGATAGAATGCAAGACTGGGCGGAGAAGTGGCAGATGGACTTCAACCCGGATAAGTGTGTGGTGATCCATTTTGGCAGATCCAATGGGATGAAGCAGCAGTATAATATGAAGGGTACCATTCTTAGCAGTGTAGAGGATCAGAAGGACCTTGGGGTCCGGGTCCATAGGACTCTTAAATCGGCCTTGCAGGTGGAGGATGCGGTCAAGAAGGCGTACGGCGTACTGGCCTTCATTAATCGAGGGATTGAGTTTAGGAGTCGGGAGATAATGCTGCAGCTTTATAGGACCCTGGTTAGACCCCACTTGGAGTACTGCGCGCAGTTCTGGTCACCTCATTACAGGAAAGATGTTGAAGCCATTGAAAGGGTGCAGAGGAGATTTACAAGGATGTTGCCTGGATTGGGGGGCATGCCTTATGAGGATAGGTTGAGGGAGCTTGGTCTCTTCTCCCTGGAGAGACGAAGGATGAGAGGTGACCTGATAGAGGTTTACAAGATGTTGAGAGGTCTGGATAGGGTAGACTCTCAGAGGCTATTTCCAAGGGCTGAAATGGTTGCTACGAGAGGACACAGGTTTAAGGTGCTGGGGGGTAGGTACAGAGGAGATGTCAGGGGTAAGTTTTTCACTCAGAGGGTGGTGGGTGAGTGGAATCGGCTGACGTCGGTGGTGGTGGAGGCAAACTCGTTGGGGTCTTTTAAGAGACTTCTGGATGAGTACATGGGATTTAATGGGATTGAGGGCTATAGATAGGCCTAGAGGTGGGGATGTGATCGGCGCAACCTGTGGGCCGAAGGGCCTGTTTGTGCTGTGGCTTTCTATGTTCTATGTCTGCACTGACAACAATCCCACCCAGGCCCTATCCCCTTATCCCTACATATTTACCCGCTAATTCCTCTAACCTACACATCCCGGGACACTAAGGGGCAATTTAGCTGGGCCAATCCACCTAACCTGCGCATCTTTGGACTGTGGGAGGAAACCGGAGCACCTGGAGGAAACCCACGCAGACAGAGGGAGAATGTGCAAACTCCGCACAGACAGTGACCCGAGCCGGGAATCGAACCCAGGTCCCTGGAGCTGTGAAACAGCAGTGCTAACCACTATGCTACCGTGCCACCCATATGTCCTCACCTCCGTCCTAAGTGGTCTACCCTGAATCCTCAGACTGTGACCCCTGGTTCTGGACACACCCACTGTCAGGAATATCCTCCCTGTATCTACCCTGTCTGGTCCTGTTAGAATTTTGTAAGTCTCTGAGATTCTCCCCCCATTCATCTGAACTCCAGCGAAAACAATCCTAACCTAGTCAATCTCTCTTCATACATCAGTCCCGCCATCCCCGGAATCAACCTGGTAAACCTTCGCTGCACTCCCTCGAGAGCAAGAACATCCTTCCTCAGAAAAGGAGACCAAAACTGCACTCAGTATTCTAGGTGTGGCCTCACCAAAGCTCTGTATAATTGCACAACACCTCTCTGCTCCTGTATTCGAAACCTCTCGCAATGAAGACCAACATACCATTTGACTTCTTTACCGCCTGCTGCACCTGCATGCTTACCTTCAGCAACTGGTGCACAAGGACATCCAGGTCCTGCTGCACACTCCCCTCTCCCAATTTACAGCCATTCAGATAGTAATCTGTTTTTTGCTTTTGCTTCCAAAGTGAATAACCTCACGTTTATCCAAATTATACTGCATCTGCCATTGATTTGCCCACTTACCCAACCTGTCCAGATCATTGCATCCTTGTCACAGTTTACCCTTCCACCCAAGTCGTTTCAATGCAACATAAGGGTATAAGGGACCGGGCTCTAAAGAATCTTGGCATTGACCCAGGATTCACAAATTTTGGCCTTAACTCCTCATATGCACCCCAGCTCTCTCTGACAGACTTCTTGATACACAAGAGTTCCTGAAAAACCCCATCTGTGATGCTGAATATTTCCAGAAAATTCAAACTTCATTTGCTTCAGCCAATCTCGTCCCATAAGGCTAGGCTCTTGTCCTTTTACTACCATCAGGAGTAGCTGGGCAGACTGGTGCTATTATGATACCAGTGTTGGTGTCATGCCCATTATCTTCTTCAGCCCCTACCCCATATAGGTTGCCAACTTGGCCATTGTACTACTAAGCCTCAAGGGTTGCAAACCTCCCTGTAAATACGTATAGATCTGTTCACCTATTACTGTAGTTGAAGCTCCTGTATCAACCTCCATAGTTGATGGACGTCCCTTAATCATAAGGAAGATCTTGATTGGGGTGGTATTATTTAACTTTACAATGTTGAGCTTATAAATGTTTGTGAATTGAACTCCCCACTCACCTGACGAAGAGGCAGCGCTCTGAAAGCTCCAAATAAACCTATTGGACTTTAACCTGGTGTTGTGAGACTTCTTACTGAGCTTATAAACTTCAGACTTCTCTTCTGACCCTCCCTCAATCTTGTTCACTGGAGACATTTTTTTTGGAAACTAGGCTCAGTCTGTTTAACTCTGCTTCTGGCTTATATGTGCCCATTCCTATTGCTCCTGAAACAAATTTGCTTTATAAATTTGCATCTGTCTTGGGGATGGGCTCCCCCACTGCGATAACATGTGTCAAACCCATGTGGTTGACGACCCTCACTAATGCAAATAACAGGTTAAAGGATTTTGGATCTGGTTCCTCCGGAGATATAAGGCTTCTTACAAGGTGATATATTTGTGGGCTGCAAAACTGAGAGTAAAATCATTTTTTGCTTTTCTTTGGAAGTTATTGCATTGGCTGCAAAGTAGTATCGAAGCCTTTCAATGTACTGGCCCCAATTTTCAACCTCTGGATCAGATGTATCAATTTTCCCGAATAATGGCATAGCTATTTGCCTATGGTTGGTACAAATGACTTTTTACCTTCCTTGCAGGTTTTCAGGGATTCACCCTTCCCTCTCCAAATGTTGGCTTTTTTGTGACTGTAGGCTCCTTTAACCTTGTAGCCAATTTTGTAGTGCAAGATAATGAGATGAGGAATATTTAAATCACAATGGTGATTTATTAAACAACAATTAGAATTATATTCAGACAAGCTCAGAACAGATATAGGTGTAGTCCCTCCGACCCCCGGGCTCTCAATGCAGGTTCACCTACCTGGACCCACACCCTAACATTCGATAGGCTGAAGTTTGCACGCTCTGTTCCGATAGGTCCTGGGAGAGCCCTGTGACCCTCAAATGATAGCCCCTTAAAGGGGCCACACCATCACACTGCATCTTCAAGAAGTTTAGCTTTCTCTTCCTCAAGTTGCAGAGGTGTCTTCATATTTTGAGCAGGTGAAATTAAGATTGAAAGTCAGCTTTTATTTAGATTGGTGTACACAGGAAAGAGTAGCTAATGAAGATGTCTGTAGTTTGACACACCAAATGTGTTAAAGGTATATAGCCCTCCAAGTCCATTTCCATCTGCTCTCATAGGACAATTCCCACATCCCATGAATCAGTTCAGTAAACCTTTGCTGCATTCTGTTTAAGACAATTGTATGAGGAGACCAAAATTGTGGCCTCAATAAAGCTGTATGTAATTGCAGGACATTTATTGCCCATCCCTAGTTGCCCTTGATAAGGTGGAGGTGAGCTGCCGCCTTGAACTGCTGCAGTCCCTGAGATGCAGGTAACAGGTACACCCACAGTGCTTTTAGGGAGGGAATTCGAGGATTTTGTCCCAGAGACAGTGAAGGAATGGTGATATGTTTCCATGATAGGATGGGGAGTGACTTGGAGGGGAATCTCCAGGTGATGGTGTTCCCAGATATCTGCTGCCCTTGCCTTTCTATTTATTCATTTTATTTATGTATTTAGTAGTGTCACAAGTAGGCTTACATTAACACTGCAATGAAGTTACTGTGAAAATCCCCTAGTCGTCACATTCCTGCGACTGTTCGGGTACACTGAGCGAGGCTAATGCACCCAACCAGCACGGGGGGAAAACCGGAGCACCCGGAGGAAACCCACACAGACACAGGAAGAACATGCACATAGACAGTGACCCAAGCTGGGAATCGAACGTGAGTTCCTGGCACTGTGAGGTAGCAGTGCTAACCACTGTGCCACCGCCCACAATGGCACTGTAGGCCAAACTAGGTGATAGTGGTCGTGGGTTTGGAAGGTGCTGCCTAAGGAATCTTGGTGAGTTCCTGCAGTGCATCTTGTAGATGGTGCGCATGGCTGCCACTGTTCTTCATGGTGGAGGGAGTGAATGTTTGTTGAAGAGGTAGCAATCAAGTGGACTGCTTTGTTCTGGATGCTAGCAAGTTTCTTGAGTGTTGTCAGAGCTGCACTCATCATAGAAATCATAGAAACCCTACAGTACAGAAGGAGGCCATTCGGCCCATCGAGTCTGCACCGACCAGAATCCCACCCAGGCCCTACCCCCACATATTTACCCGCTAATCCCTCTAACCTACACATCTCAGGACTCTAAGGGGCAATTTTTAACCTGGCCAATCAACCTAACCCGCACATCTTTGGACTGTGGGAGGAAACCGGAGCACCCGGAGGAAACCCACGAAGACACAAGGAGAATGTGCAAACTCCACACAGACAGTGACCCAAGCCGGGAATCGAACCCAGGTCCCTGGAGCTGTGAAGCAGCAGTGCTAACCACTGTGCTACCGTGCCGCCCCGTGTCATCCAGGCAAATGGAGATTATTCCATTACGTTCTTGACTTGTGCCTTGTAGATGGTGGGCAGGCTTTGGGAAGTCAGGAGATGAGTTACTCACCACAGGATTCCTAGCCTTTGACCTTCTCTTGTAGCCACAGTATTCATATGCTTATTCCAATTCAGTTTCTGGTAAATGGTACCTTCCAGGATGTTGATTGGGGGGGTGAGGGGGGGTGGGGGGGTACAGTGATAGTAGTGTCATTGAATGTCAAGGGCGATGGTTAGCTCTTTTGTTGGAGATGGCCATTGGATGGCACTTGTGTGGTGTAAATGTTATATGCCACATGTCAGCCCAAGCCTGGATGTTGACCAGGTCATGCTGCATTTGGACATGAACTGCTTCAGTATCTGAGGAGTTACAAATGATGCTGAACACTGTGCAGTCATCAGCAAACATCCCCACTTCTGACACTGTGATGGAAGGAAGGTCATTGATGAAGGTTGGGCGTCGGGCATTATCCTGATGAGCTCCTGCAGTGATGTGCTAGAGTTGAGATGATTGACCACCAACCGCCTTCCTTTCTGCCAGGTATGATTTGATATTTAATTTGATTTGATCTTATTGCCACATGTACTGGGTTACAGTGAAATGTTGCATGCTATAAAGGCAAACGTACCGCTCATGAAGTACTTGGGGGGAAAAGGATAGGGTGCAGAATGTAGTGTTGCAGCTACAGGTAGGGTGAAGAGAAAGATCAGCTTAATACATGATAGGACCGTTCAAAAGTCTGATGACAGCATGGAATAAGCTGTTCTTGAGTCTGTTGGTACATGTTTCCAGACTTTTGTACCTTTTTCTCCGAGGGAAGAAGGTGGTAGAGAGTGTATCTTGAGTTCGTGAGGCCCTTGATCATGCTGGCTACTTTCCTACTGCCTTGGGAAAGCAGCCAGCATAACCCTCCAATCACGAGAGGGTTTTTCCCCGATTCCCATTGACTCCAGTTTTGTAGTGCTCCTTAATGCCATCTATTAGCTTAGGGTACAAATCTTTGATTTGGGGCATAGGATACTATTGAGTTTGGAGACCGATTGACAGATGGTTTATAATTCCTCCAAAGATGAGCTAATTTGGGGCAGCACGGTGGCATAGTGGTTAGCACTACTGCCTCACAGCTCTAGGGACCCAGGTTCGAATCGCGGCTTGGGTGACTCTCTGTGCGTTGTCCCCGTGTCTGCGTGGGCTTGCTCCGGGTTCATAGAACATAGAACATTACAGCGCAGTACAGGCCCTTCGGCCCTCGATGTTGCGCCGACCAGTGGTACCAATCTAAAGCCCCTCTAATCTACACTATTCCAATATAATCCATATGGGTTCCTCCCACAGTGCAAAAGATGTGCTGGTTAGGTGCATTGGCCATTCTAAATTCTCCCTCAGTGTACCTGCACAGGCGCCGGAGTGTGGCAACTAGGGGATTTTTCACACTAACTTCATTGCAGTGTTAATGTAAACCTACTTGTGACACTAATAATTAAGTTTTAAACTTTTAATTTGTCGGCTTTAAGAACTGAAACAATGGGCGCAGCCCTTTCTGCAAATTACACGGGCCTTATATCTAAACTTTCAAAGCATCCTTGATCAGTTTCACCTTCTCCATCATGGAGTATGGGCTGATCTTGCTCTGAAATACCTAGATGTAGTGTTGGGGTCAACATAAATCTTGACCTTGGCTCCTTTTATTTTTCCCAAGCCCTGTTGGAAACCTCCAGTGCATCAACTAATAACTCCCTGCAGTTCCCCAATGCCCAGCTGAAGCAGTTCAGCTGGATATGCTGGAGACAGCCTCTCCTCATAAGTCTTGGTCTGTGCTTCCATAAAATAATGAGTACGAGACAAGCTGATTGCTGTCTTTAAGTTACTGGGGCCATTGTGGTGCTTTTCATTTCTAAAGGTTCCCCCCATGTAGGTAGCTAATCTGGCATTTATATCTTCCAATCTCAGGAGTCGGATGCCAGATTAGAGATGCTTATTGTCTCCAATAATGAAGACTGCAGCATGTCCCCCTCCGTCTTCAAGGAATGGCCAATCACACCAGCAATTCTACCATTATTGGGGCAACTTTTGTTGTGATGATATGATTTAGTTGTAGTGTACCTGTCTCTGGAAGAGGGGGTAATTGCATGGTACTCTCATGTATTGGCTTTCTTCCTAGGCAGCTCGCCTTCTGTCAGTTCCCGAAATTTTGCCAAAGCCTTTGATAGTGTTTGCAATAAACCTTCATCTGACAACTGCACCTTTCTGGAGTATGTTCTCTAATATTTTTGGGGTCATCAGTGCCTTTCCTTACCTGTCTGATGATGACATTAGAGTTCCTGTATCCAAAGGGGCCCTTTAACATGTGATTTACATAAGCACTCTCCATTGAGGACTGATCACACGAGGTTCCTCCCACTAATTAGAGGACATTGCAGCCTGGTGCTCCCTGTAGTTCCTGAGACCTTTTTTTTCTGATTTCTCAAGAGACAAGGCTATTTCAATGACGTTTTTAAAATCCAAATTTGATTCTGCCAACGGCTTGTTTTGGGTAGTTCGTTCATTTATGGCACATACCAATCTGTCTCACAACATTTCATTATATATGTTCCAATGTGAGTGGTACCATTATGAAGTGGCGATGAAGGGGAGGAGAGAGGCATTATGATTGAAATGTTCGCACACTTTGTTCTCTAGAATCTGGTCAAAGGTCAAGATCCAGAACACACACATCCATGACAAACTGGCAGTGGTGCACAGTCATGTCCCACAGTCAAACAGCTATGGGGTTTCCTTGGATAGTACTTAAAAAACCTGTGTCACCCTCTGCAGGTATCTGAACCAGTACCATCAACTATAACAGCAACCCATGCATCTGGCCTGCAATCCAGGTCCTCTATACCAATGGAGATGGAAATTCCTCCAGAGGCCAACACAACAAGCCCTGCAGCCTCTGGGTGCAGCGTAAGGATGCCTGTAGATTAGAGGTTTAGATAGGGTGGATAGTGATAGCCTTTTTCCTCTGATGGAGAAATCCAGCACGAGGGGGCATGGCTTTAAATTGAGGGGGGGTAGTTATAGAACCGATGTCAGGGGTAGGTTCTTTACCCAGAGGGTGGTGAGGGATTGGAATGCCCTGCCAGCATCAGTAGTAAATGCGCCTAGTTTGGGGGCGTTTAAGAGATCCGTAGATAGGTTCATGGACGAAAAGAAATTGGTTTAGGTTGGAGGGTCACAGTTTTTTTTTTTAACTGGTCGGTGCAACATCGTGGGCCGAAGGGCCTGTTCTGCGCTGTAATGTTCTATGTTCTATGTTCTAATGCCATCCATACTGAGTACATCAATTCGAGGGCATCTCAAGCAACACCAACTGGCACGATCACATGCTCAGTGTGTCTGTGCCAATCAAATACAAGGTTCAAGGACAATGTGAGGAACTAGTCTGCAAATGGACTTTGTTTTAAAAGATGGCTATGCCAATAGGCTATGCACCAGCTGGAACAGCCCAATCTGTGATTTGCACATTGTAAATATTTATGTGTTGTTAGCCCTATTTAATATGCGCATAGTTTCTACTTTGAGTGTTCTTCTACATTGTTAAACTTCAATACTATCAGTTGTCCCAACTTAAAAGTCCAAAGATGTGTGGGTTAGGTTGATTGGCTATGCTAAAATTGCCCCTTAGTGTCCTGAGATGCGTAGGTTAGAGGGATTAGTGGGTAAATATGTGGGGTATGGGGGTAGGGCCTGGGTGGGATTGTGGTCGGTGCAGACTCGATGGGCCAAATGGCCTCTTTCTGCACTGTAGGGTTTCTATGATTCTATGAAATGGGTAAGATGTAGACGTTGGGATGATGTGGATACCAAAGGGGTCACATGAATCATAGAATCATAGAAACCCTACAGTGCAGAAGGAGGCCATTCGGCCCATCGAGTCTGCACCGACCACGATCCCACCCAGGCCCTACCCCCACATATTTTGACCTAATCCCTCTAACCTACGCATCCCAGGACTCTAAGGGGCAATTTTTTTTAACCTGGCCAATCAACCTAACCCGCACATCTTTGGACTGTGGGAGGAAACCAGAGCACCCGGAGGAAACCCACGCAGACACGAGGAGAATGTGCAAACTCCACACAGACAGTGACCCGAGCCGGGAATCGAACCCAGGTCCCTGGAGCTGTGAAGCAGCAGTGCTAACCACTGTGCTACCATGCCGCCCAAACGACTGCGACAGGACTCGAACCTGCAATCTTCTGATATCATCACCCCCAGAACTACCGAAGTCAATGCTGGGAGCACGAGGTTTCTCTTGGAGCGCAGGAAGAGACATAGCATGTAAGAGCTGCTCAGTTGCTGTCAATAAGCACCTATTGTTGTTAGTGCCTGGAAACGACAAACATGTAAACCAAATATGTGAAATCATTCATTTATAGGTGGCACAGTGGTTAACACTGCTGTCTCACAGGGCCAGGGACCCGGGCTGGACTCCTGAGTTGGATCCCTACCTGTGTGGAGCCTGCATGTTCTCCCTGTGTCTGTGTGGATTTACTCCAGGTGCTCCGGTTTCCTCCCACACTCCAAAGATGTGCTAGTTAGGTAGATTGGCCAAGCTAAATTCTGCCTCAGTGTACCCTTCATTAACTTCATTACAGTGTTAATGTAAGCCTACTTGGGACACAAATAAATAAAAAGAGTCATAGAGGTTTACAGCATGGAAACAGGCCCTTCGGCCCAACTTGCCCATGCCGCCCTTTTTTTAAAAAACCCCTAAGCTAATCCCAATTGCCCACATTTGGCCCATATCCCTCTATACCCATCGTACCCCTGTAACTATCTAAATGATTTTTAAAAGACAGAATTGTACCCGCCTCTACTACGACCTCTGGCAGCTTGTTCCAGACACTCACCACCCTCTGTGTGAAAAAATTGCCCCTCTGGACACTTTTGTATCTCTCCCCCCTCACCTTAAACCTATGCCCTCTAGTTTTAGACTCCCCTACATTTGGGAAAACATAATGACTATCTATCTGATCTATGCCCCTCATTATTTTATAGACCTCTATAAGATCACCTCTCAGCCTCCTATGCTCCAGAGAAAAATGTCCCAGTCTATCCAACCTCTCCTTATAACTCAATCCATCAAGTCCCGGTAGCATCCTAGTAAATCTTTTCTGCACTCTTTCTAGTTTAATCATATCCTTTCTATAATAGGGTGATCAGAATTGCACACAGTATTCTAAGTGTGGCCTTACCAATGTCTTGTACAACTTCAACAAGACATTCCAACTCCTGTATTCAATGTTCTGACCGATGAAACCAAGCCTGCTGAATGCCTTCTTCATCACTCTGTTCACCTGTGACTCCACTTTCAAGGAGCTATGAACATGTACCCCTAGATCTCTTTGTTCTGTAACTCTCCCCAATGCCCTACCATTAATTGAGTAAGTCCTGCCCTGGTTCAATCTACCAAAATGCATCACCTCGCATTTGTCTAAATTAAACTCCATCTACCATTCATCAGCCCACTGGCCCAATTGATCAAGATCCCGTTGCAATTGGAGATAACTTTCTTCACTGTCCACTATGCCACCAATCTTGGTGTCATCTGCAAACTTACTAACCATGCCTCCTATATTCTCATCCAAATCATTAATATAAATGACAAATAACAGTGGACCCAGCACTGATCCCTGAGGCACACCGCTGGTCACAGGCCTCCAGTTTGAAAAACAATTCTCTACAACCACCCTCTGGCTTCTGTCAAGAAGCCAATTTAGATACCTCACCCTGGATCCCGTGAGATTTAACCTTCTGCAAGAATCTACCATGCGGTACCTTGTCAAAGGCCTTGCTAAAGTCCATGTAGACAACATCAACTGCACTGCCCTCATCTATCTTCTTGGTTACCCCTTCAAAAAACTCAATCAAATTTGAGACATGATTTTCCACTCACAAAGCCATGCTGACCGTCCCTAATCAGTCCTTGCGTCTCTAAATGCCTGCAGATCCTGTCTCTCAAAATACCTTCCAACAATTTACCCACCACAGATGTGAGGCTCACTGGCCTGTAGTTCCCAGGCTTTTCCCTGCAGCCCTTTTTAAACAAAGGCACAACATTTGCCACTCTCCAATCTTCAGGCACCTCACCCGTGGCTATCGATGATTCAAATATCTCGGCTAGGGGGGCTGCAATTTCCTCCCTAGTCAAAGTCAAAAGAAAATAATCAAAGAAGTAATTCTTATACTGCCAGCAAAGGTTCTGGCCTCATGCCAAACCCATAAACCATTCTGATAAACAAGGATTTTCTACACCCCCTTGCTCCGCCAATGAGTGCCTCCACACCAGCCCGCTACACAATACCCTAATCCACATCACGCCATCCTGCCCACCACAACATAAAACACCCACAAATAAAATGTCACTCCATCCCACCAGTTCCGGTATCCCCCAACACCTTAACAAAGACATACAGGAGGCAAAAAAACCAAGACAACAGGCTGTTGCTTGACTAGTCTGTGAGACAACTCTCTCAATTTTAGCACAAGCCCCCAGATATTAGTAAGGAGGATCTTTGGAGATCAAACTTAATTCTCGTTGTGGATGTAAACTAAGTTTCTGTACAGCAAATTTCAGAGCCTTTACCTTAAAGTATAATTGTGGCAATTGTGAGGCAATGCACATTGGTTATAAGAATATAAAAGCAAAGTAATTTTTAAAGGGCGTAAAATTTTTAATGTTTATGTTCAGAGGGTCTTTTGTGTACTCATGCAATAAAATTAGCATACAAGTGCAGCAAGCAATTAGGAAGGCAAGTGGTTGTTGGCTTATATTGCAAGAGGGTTGGAGGACAAGAATACGTCTGTCTTGCTACAAGTGGGCTTGGATGAGAGCACATCCTATGTGCAGTTCTGGTCTCGACATTTAAAGAAGGATATACTTGCATTGGAGACAGTACAGCGAAGGTTCACAAGATTGGTCCCTGTGATGAAAGGCTGGGTAAACTGAGGCTGATATCCTCATGGAGTTTGGAAGAATCAGAAGTCATCTCATTGAAACATCAAAGGGGTTTGGATAGGTTAGGTGCTGTAAGATTGTTTTCCCTCGCTGTGGAATCTAGAAAGAGAGGATAAAGGGCTGAGGTGAGAAGAAATCCTTTCACCCCAAGTGTTGTAAACCTTTTTAATCTGTCTGCCAGAGGTTTGGTCCACCTTTTATGATATTTGAGGCTGAGATGAAGTGATTTTTGATCTCTCAGGGAATCAAAGGATATGGGGAGATTGGGTGGAAAGTGGAGTTGAGGCAGAGGATAAGCCATGATGGTATTGAATAGACCATAAGACCATAAGACATAGGAGCGGAAGTAAGGCCATTCGGCCCATCGAGTCCACTCCACCATTCAATCATGGTTGATTTCAACTCCATTTACCCGCTCTCTCCCCATAGCCCTTAATTCCTCGAGAAATCAAGAATTTATCAATTTCTGTCTTGAAGACGCTCAACGTCTCGGCCTCCACAGCCCTCTGTGGCAATGAATTCCACAGACCCACCACTCTCTGGCTGAAGAAATTTCTCCTCATCTCTGTTCTAAAGTGACTCCCTTTTATTCTAAGGCTGTGCCCCCGCGTCCTAGTCTCCCCTGTTAATGGAAACAACTTCCCTACGTCCATCCTATCTAAGCCGTTCATTATCTTGTAAGTTTCTATCAGATCTCCCCTCAACCTCCTAAACTCCAATGAATATAATCCCACGATCCTCAGACGTTCATCGTATGTCAGGCCTACCATTCCTGGGATCATCCGTGTGAATCTCCGCTGGACCCGCTCCAGTGCCAGTATGTCCTTCCTGAGGTGTGGGGCCCAAAATTGCTCACAGTACTCCAAATGGGGCCTAACCAGTGCTTTATAAAGCCTCAGAAGTACATCCCTGCTTTTGTATTCCAAGCCTCTTGAGATAAATGACAACATTACATTTGCTTTCTTAATTACGGACTCAACCTGCAAGTTTACCTTTAGAGAATCCTGCTAGCTAGTCTAGTCCGACCCCTATTTCTTATTGTGTTTATGTTTGTGTAGGATAAAATTTTGATTTGAACATCCTAAAACAGTTTTACACCATTCTTGTTTTAATACGAGTCCACAATGAATTTCTACACATTTTTTACTCACTCTCTTAATTCTCTCCATGTTTTGCTGAATTTCTGTGTTTAATTTTAGGAGAGGTAAGCATTGTCAGTGCTGACCCCAAGGATTCCAGCAAGGAAAGAAACCAAATGAAAACAGGAGGTAAGTGTCTAGTTTTGCATTTAACCTTAGCGCAGATTGTCCAACATCTGGCTGGTGAAGTCACACAACATGGGTAGATTTCAAAATACCTGGAAGATTCTGAAAGAAACTTCCTCCAATCACAGACTTTCCCCCTCCCATATTTAATGCTGATAGGCTCACTCATTGGTGGCAGTGAGTGGGCTCCAGAAACAGAGGTATTGGGGAGCTATCGAGAGCTATCAGGTTGGGGGAGGAAGAGACTCACAGCCAGGCTAGGCAGAGGAAGGAAAGACCTGCTCTGTGTTGGGCCAGGCAGGGGAACAGCACAGGAACAGGCCCTTCGGCCCACCAAGCTTGCACCAACACATGATGCCTTTTTAAACGAAAGACCTTTTGCTTCTATGCAGTTCATATCCTTCTATTCCCTGCCTATTCATGTATGTGTCAAGATGTCTCTTAAACATTGCTATTGTATCTGCTTCTACCACTTCCTCTGGCAGCGCATTCCAGGCACTTACTACCCTGTGTGTAAAAAGAACTTGTCTCTCACATCTCCTTTAATCTTCCCCCCTTTAGAGTCATCGAGGTTTACAGCATGGAAACAAGCCCTTTGGCCCAATTTGTCCATGCCATCTTTTTTTTAACCACTAAACTAGTCCCCATTGCCCACATTTGGCCCATATCCCTCTATACCTATCCTAACCTGTAACTGTCTAAATGCTTTTTGATGTGGAGATGCCGGCATTGGACTGAGGTGGGAACAGTAAGAAGTCTCACACCACCAGGTTAAAGTCAAACACGTTTATTTGGAATTACGAGCTTTCCAGCGCTGCACCTTCATCACTCACCTGACGATGGAGCAGTGCTCCGAAAGCTTGTGATACCAAATAAACCTGTTGGACTTTAACCTGGTGTTGTGAGACTTCTTACTAAATCCTTTTTAAAAGACAAAATTGTACCTGACTATTATTATCTCTGGCAGCTCGTTCCAGACACTCCCCACCCTCTGAGTGAAATAATTGCCACTCTGGAGTCTTTTGTATCTCTCCCCTCTCACCTTTAAACATATGCCGTTTAGTTTTGGACTCCCCTACCTTTGGGAAAAGATGTTGACTATCTAGCTGATCTATGCCCCTCATTATTTTATAAACCTCGATAAGATCTCCCGGTCTATCCAGCCTCTCCTTATAACTCAAACCATCAAGTCCCAGTAGCATCCTAGTAAATCTTTTCTGCACTCTTTTTCTAGTTTAATCATATCCTTTCTATGATAAACCTATGTCCCCTAGTAATTGACATTTCTACCCTGAGAAAAAGACTCCCAATTATTGGGTCGACCTATGCCTGTCATCATTTTGTAAATGTCTTTCAGGTCACCCCTCAGCCTCCAACGTTCAAGTGAAAACAAACCAACTTTGACCAATCTCTCCTCATAGCTAACACCCTCCAAACCAGACAACATCCTGGTAAACCTTTTCTGTACTCTCTCCAAAGCCTCCACATCTTTCTGGTAGCGTGGAGACCAGAACTGTACACAGTATTTCAAATGAGGCCTAACTAATGTTCTATACAGCTGCAAAATGACTTGCAAATTTTTATACTCTATGCCCCAACCAATGAAGGCAAGCATGCCATAAGCCGCCTTGGCCATATTATCCACTTGTGTTGCCACTTTCGGGGAACTAAGGATTCTGCCATTTACTGTGTACTTCCATCCTGCATAAGCTCTTCCAAAATGCATCACCTTGCATTTGTCTAGATTAATTTCCATCTGCCATTTCTCCGCCCAAGTCTCCAGCCTACCTACATCTTGCTATATCCTCTGCAATTCTCCTCACTATCCACAGCTCCCCCAATCTTTGTGTTGTCCGCAAACTTACTAATCAGACCACCGACGTTCTCCTCCAAATCATTTATATATATATATATATATTATAAACAACAGGGGTCCCAGCACTGTTCCCTGCGAAATACCACTAATTACAGATCTCCAGTCAGAAAAACACTCTTCCACTGCCACTCTGTCTTTGATAGAATCCCTACAGTGCAGATGGAGGCCATTCAGCTCATCAATCCTGCAGCAACAACAATCCCATCCAGGCCCTATCCCCATAACCCCATGTATTTACCCTACAAATCTCTCTGACACAAAGGGGCAATTTAGCATGGCCAATCAACCTAACCCACACACCTTTGGACAATGATCAAGACAGTTCTATATCTATCTTACCAGCACACAGCAGATCTCATGTGACTTCACCTTCTGTATCTGTCTGAGGAACCTTGTCAAAGACCTTGCTAAAGTCTATGTAGACAACATCCACCGCCCTGCCCTCATCAATCATCTTTGTCACTTCCTCAAAACCTCAATCGAGTTTGGGAAACGACCTCTCCCACACGAAGCCAAACTGCCTATCTCTAGTGAGTCCATATTTTTCCAAATGTGAGTAAATCCTGTCTCTAAGAACCTTCTCTGATAATGTACCTACCACTGAAGTAAAGTTCACTGGCCTGTGGTTTCCTGGAATATCCCTGTTGCCCTCCTTAAACAAAGGAACAATATTGGTTATTCTCTCGTCCTCTGGGACCTCTCCTGTGGCGAAAGAGGATGCAAGGATTTTGTAGAAGGCCCCAGCAGTTGTCTCTCTTGCCTCCCTCAGTATTCTGGGATAGATCCCAACAGGTCCTGGGGACTTGTCTATCTTAATGCTTTTCAAAACACCCAACGCCTCTTCATTTCGACATGCCCTAGAGTAGCAGCATGCCCCTGTCTAGACTCATCATCCACCATGTCCTTCTTTGTAAATACCGATGCAATAAAGGGAAAGAGAGATTTGCTCGCTGCTGAGCCAATGGAAGGAGAGACTCACTCTGTGATGGGCCAAGGGGGAAGGAGAGACTCACCCAGCACAGGGGAAGGAACTGGGAGGGGAACAAAGAAAAGTAGAGCATAGGAACAGGCCCATTGGCCCTCCAAGCCTGCACTTGGAGAGTGTGTGTGTGTGTGTGGTGGGGAGAGTGTGTGTGTGTGGCAGGGGAGAGTGTGTGTGTGTGTGGCAGGGGAGAGTGTGTGTGTGTGTGGCAGGGGAGAGTGTGAGTGTGTGGCAGGGGAGAGTGTGTGAGTGTGTGGCAGGGGAGAGTGTGTGTGTGGTGGGGAGAGTGTGTGTGTGGTGGGGAGAGTGTGTGTGTGTGGTGGGGAGAGTGTGTGTGTGTGGGGCAGGGGAGAGTGTGTGTGTGGCAGGGGAGAGTGTGTGTGTGGTGGGGAGAGTGTGTGTGTGTGTGTGGTGGGGAGAGTGTGTGTGTGTGTGGTGGGGAGAGTGTGTGTGTGTGTGGTGGGGAGAGGAGTGTGTGTGTGTGCTGGGGAGAGGAGTGTGTGTGTGTGTGGTGGGGAGAGTGTGTGTGTGTGGTGGGGAGAGTGTGTGTGTGTGTGTGGTGGGGAGAGTGTGGTGTGTGTGTGTGGTGGGGAGTGTGTGTGTGTGTGGTGGGGAGAGTGCGTGTGTGTGTGTGGTGGGGAGAGTGTGTGTGTGTGTGGTGGGGAGAGTGTGTGTGTGTGTGGTGGGGAGAGTGTGTGTGTGTGTGGTGGGGAGAGGAGTGTGTGTGTGTGTGTGTGTGTGGTGGGGAGAGTGTGTGTGTGTGTGGTGGGGAGAGGAGAGTGTGTGTGTGTGTGGTGGGGAGAGTGTGTGTGTGTGTGGTGGGGAGAGTGTGTGTGTGTGTGGTGGGGAGAGGAGAGTGTGTGTGTGTGGTGGGGAGAGTGTGTGTGTGTGTGTGTGGTGGGGAGAGTGTGTGTGTGTGTGTGTGGTGGGGAGAGTGTGTGTGTGTGTGTGTGGTGGGGAGAGTGTGTGTGTGTGTGTGGTGGGGAGAGTGTGTGTGTGTGTGGTGGGGAGAGTGTGTGTGTGTGTGTGTGGTGTGGAGAGGAGAGTGTGTGTGTGTGTGTGTGGTGGGGAGAGGAGAGTGTGTGTGTGTGTGTGTGGTGGGGAGAGTGTGTGTGTGTGTGTGGTGGGGAGAGGAGTGTGTGTGTGTGGTGGGGAGAGTGTGTGTGTGTGTGGTGGGGAGAGTGTGTGTGTGGTGGGGAGAGTGTGTGTGTATGTGTGTGGTGGGGAGAGTGTGTGTGTGTGTGTGGTGGGGAGAGGAGAGCGTGTGTGTGTGTGGTGGGGAGAGTGTGTGTGTGTGTGTGTGGTGGGGAGAGTGTGTGTGTGTGTGTGGTGGGGAGAGGAGTGTGTGTGTGTGTGTGGTGGGGAGAGTGTGTGTGTGTGTGGTGGGGAGAGGAGTGTGTGTGTGTGGTGGGGAGAGTGTGTGTGTGTGTGTGTGGTGGGGAGAGTGTGTGTGTGTGGTGGGGAGAGTGTGTGTGGGGTGTGTGGTGGGGAGAGTGTGTATGTGTGGTGGGGAGAGTGTGTGTGTGTGGTGGGGAGAGGAGTGTGTGTGTGTGGTGGGGAGAGGAGTGTGTGTGTGTGGTGGGGAGAGTGTGTGTGTGTGTGGTGGGGAGAGGAGTGTGTGTGTGTGCTGGGGAGAGGAGTGTGTGTGTGTGTGGTGGGGAGAGTGTGTGTGTGTGGTGGGGAGAGTGTGTGTGTGTGTGTGTGGTGGGGAGAGTGTGTGTGTGTGTGGTGGGGAGTGTGTGTGTGTGTGTGTGTGTGTGGTGGGGAGAGTGAATGTGTGTGTGGTGGGGAGTGTGTGTGTGTGTGGTGGGGAGAGTGTGTGTGGTGGGGGAGAGTGTGTGTGTGTGTGGTGGGGAGAGGAGTGTGTGTGTGTGTGTGGTGGGGAGAGTGTGTGTGTGTGTGGTGGGGAGAGGAGTGTGTGTGTGGTGGGGAGAGGAGTGTGTGTGTGTGGTGGGGAGAGTGTGTGTGTGTGTGGTGGGGAGAGTGTGTGTGTGTGTGGTGGGGAGAGTGTGTGTGTGTGTGTGGTGGGGAGAGTGTGTGTGTGTGTGGTGGGGAGAGGAGAGTGTGTGTGTGTGTGTGTGGTGGGGAGAGTGTGTGTGTGTGTGTGTGGTGGGGAGAGGAGTGTGTGTGTGTGGTGGGGAGAGTGTGTGTGTTTGTGGTGGGGAGAGTGTGTGTGTGGTGGGGAGAGTGTGTGTGTGTGTGTGTGGTGGGGAGAGTGTGTGTGTGTGTGTGGTGGGGAGAGGAGAGCGTGTGTGTGTGGTGGTGGGGAGAGTGTGTGTGTGTGTGTGGTGGGGAGAGTGTGTGTGTGTGTGTGGTGGGGAGAGGAGTGTGTGTGTGTGGTGGGGAGAGTGTGTGTGTGTGTGGTGGGGAGAGGAGTGTGTGTGTGTGGTGGGGAGAGTGTGTGTGTGTGTGTGTGGTGGGGAGAGTGTGTGTGGGTGTGTGGTGGGGAGAGTGTGTGTGTGTGGTGGGGAGAGTGTGTGTGTGTGTGGTGGGGAGAGGAGTGTGTGTGTGTGTGGTGGGGAGAGGAGTGTGTGTGTGTGGTGGGGAGAGGAGTGTGTGTGTGGTGGGGAGAGGAGTGTGTGTGTGTGGTGGGGAGAGTGTGTGTGTGTGTGTGTGGTGGGGAGAGGAGTGTGTGTGTGTGTGTGTGGTGGGGAGAGGAGTGTGTGTGTGTGGTGGGGAGAGTGTGTGTGTGTGTGGTGGGGAGAGTGTGTGTGTGTGTGGTGGGGAGAGTGTGTGTGTGTGTGGTGGGGAGAGGAGTGTGTGTGTGTGGTGGGGAGAGTGTGTGTGTGTGTGGTGGGGAGAGTGTGTGCGTGTGTGTGTGTGGTGGGGAGAGTGTGTGTGTGTGTGGTGGGGAGAGGAGTGTGTGTGTGTGCTGGGGAGAGGAGGTGTGTGTGTGTGTGTGTGGTGGGGAGAGTGTGTGTGTGTGTGGTGGGGAGAGTGTGTGTGTGTGTGTGTGTGGTGGGGAGAGTGTGTGTGTGTGTGGTGGGGAGTGTGTGTGTGTGTGTGTGTGTGTGGGTGGGGAGAGTGAGTGTGTGAGTGGTGGGGAGTGTGTGTGTGTGTGGTGGGGAGAGTGTGTGTGGTGGGGAGAGTGTGTGTGTGTGTGGTGGGGAGAGGAGTGTGTGTGTGTGGTGGGGAGAGTGTGTGTGTGTGTGGTGGGGAGAGGAGTGTGTGTGTGTGGTGGGGAGAGGAGTGTGTGTGTGTGGTGGGGAGAGTGTGTGTGTGTGTGTGTGGTGGGGAGAGTGTGTGTGTGTGTGGTGGGGAGAGGAGAGTGTGTGTGTGTGGTGGGGAGAGTGTGTGTGTGTGTGGTGGGGAGAGTGTGTGTGTGTGTGGTGGGGAGAGTGTGTGTGTGTGGTGGGGAGAGTGTGTGTGTGTGTGGTGGGGAGAGGAGTGTGTGTGTGTGGTGGGGAGAGGAGTGTGTGTGTGTGGTGGGGAGAGTGTGTGTGTGTGTGGTGCGGAGAGTGTGTGTGTGGCGGGGAGAGTGTGTGTGTGTGTGTGTGTGGTGGGGAGAGGAGAGCGTGTGTGTGTGTGGTGGGAGAGTGTGTGTGTGTGTGTGGTGGGGAGAGTGTGTGTGTGTGTGTGTGGTGGGGAGAGTGTGTGTGTGTGTGTGGTGGGGAGAGGAGTGTGTGTGTGTGGTGGGGGAGAGTGTGTGTGGTGGGGGAGAGTGTGTGTGTGTGTGTGTGGTGGGGAGAGTGTGTGGGTGTGTGGTGGGGAGAGTGTGTGTGTGTGTGGTGGGGAGAGTGTGTGTGTGTGTGTGGTGGGGAGAGGTGTGTGTGTGTGTGGTGGGGAGAGGAGTGTGTGTGTGTGGTGGGGAGAGGAGTGTGTGTGTGTGGTGGGGAAAGTGTGTGTGTGTGTGGTGGGGAGAGTGTGTGTGTGTGTGTGTGTGGTGGTGGGGAGAGGAGTGTGTGTGTGTGTGTGGTGGGGAGAGGACTGTGTGTGTGTGTGTGTGTGGTGGTGGGGAGAGTGTGTGTGTGTGTGTGGTGGGGAGAGTGTGTGTGTGTGTGGTGGGGAGAGTGTGTGTGTGTGTGGTGGGGAGAGGAGTGTGTGTGTGTGGTGGGAAGAGTGTGTGTGTGTGGTGGGGAGAGTGTGTGTGTGTGTGTGGTGGGGAGAGTGTGTGTGTGTGGTGGGGAGAGTGTGTGTGTGTGTGGTGGGGAGAGTGTGTGTGTGTGTGGTGGGGAGAGGAGTGTGTGTGTGTGGTGGGAAGAGTGTGTGTGTGTGGTGGGGAGAGTGTGTGTGTGTGTGTGGTGGGGAGAGTGTGTGTGTGTGTGTGGTGGGGAGAGTGTGTGTGTGTGTGTGTGGTGGGGAGAGTGTGTGTGTGTGTGTGTGTGTGGTGGGGGAGAGTGTGTGTGTGGTGGGGAGAGGAGTGTGTGTGTGTGTGGTGGGGAGAGTGTGTGTGTGTGGTGGGGAGAGGAGTGTGTGTGTGTGTGTGGTGGGGAGAGTGTGTGTGTGTGTGTGGTGGGGAGAGGAGTGTGTGTGTGTGTGTGTGTGTGGTGGGGAGAGTGTGTGTGTGTGTGAGTGTGTGTGGTGGGGAGAGTGTGTGTGTGGTGTGGTGGGGAGAGGTGTGGTGTGTGTGTGGTGGGGAGAGGAGTGTGTGTGTGTGGTGGGGAGAGGAGTGTGTGTGTGTGTGTGGTGGGGAGAGTGTGTGTGTGTGTGTGTGTGTGTGGTGGGGGAGAGTGTGTGTGTGTGGAGTGTGTGTGTGTGTGGTGGGGAGAGGAGTGTGTGTGTGTGGTGGGGAGAGTGTGTGTGTGTGTGGTGGGGAGAGTGTGTGTGTGTGTGGTGGGGAGAGTGTGTGTGTGTGTGTGGTGGGGAGAGTGTGTGTGTGTGTGGTGGGGAGAGGAGGGTGTGTGTGTGTGGTGGGGAGAGTGTGTGTGTGGTGGGGAGAGTGTGTGTGTGTGGTGGGGAGAGTGTGTGTGTGTGTGGTGGGGAGAGTGTGTGTGTGTGTGTGGTGGGGAGAGTGTGTGTGTGTGTGTGTGTGTGTGTGGTGGGGAGAGTGTGTGTGTGTGTGGGTGGGGAGTGTGTGTGTGTGGTGGGGAGAGTGTGTGTGTGTGTGGTGGGGAGAGTGTGTGTGTGTGTGGTGGGGGAGAGTGTGTGTGTGTGTGGTGGGGAGAGTGTGTGTGTGTGGTGGGAGAGTGTGTGTGTGTGTGGTGGGGGAGAGTGTGTGTGTGTGTGGTGGGGAGAGTGTGTGTGTGTGTGTGGTGGGGAGAGTGTGTGTGTGTGTGTGTGGGGAGGGAGAGTGTGTGTGTGTGTGTGGTGGGGAGAGTGTGTGTGTGTGTGGTGGGGAGAGTGTGTGTGTGGTGGGGAGTGTGTGTGTGTGGTGGGGAGAGTGTGTGTGTGTGGTGGGGAGAGTGTGTGTGTGTGTGTGGGGAGAGTGTGTGTGTGGTGGGGGGAGTGTGTGTGGTGGGAGAGTGTGTGTGTGTGGTGGGGAGAGTGTGTGTGTGTGTGGTGGGGAGAGTGTGTGTGTGTGTGTGGTGGGGAGAGTGTGTGTGTGTGTGTGGGGAGAGGAGTGTGGTGTGTGTGTGTGGTGGGGAGAGTGTGTGTGTGTGGTGCGCGAGAGTGTGTGTGTGTGGGGGAGAGTGTGTGGTGTGTGTGTGGTGGGGAGAGTGTGTGTGTGTGTGCCACTCTCTCTAATGGTGAATTTTATTAATTACTCTTTCATTATCCAATTTATTACTTCGACCATTTATTACTTTGACATTTTGCTCAGCAAGTT